>NC_140176.1:123437536-123537167 GCF_963971535.1 Notolepis coatsorum
AAAACACCATAACGTCCAAAGAATTTAAATAAAAGTGTATATCATACATAAAAGGTGTATACCACACACACACACTGGTGGTCATAACAGGTATACCACACACACCCCCTGCTGGTCAGAACAGGTACAGTATACCACACACACTGCTGGTCAGCTCACCTCTGCCTGGGTACAGTCTCTCCTCCACTCTGCCAGCCCAGCTATCCTGGCCTCATACTGCGCTGCCGTCTCTGACGACCACAGAAGCAGGTGTTATTGTTATTATTGGTCCATGTCATCACGTACTAAAGGCTACAATGTATCCAATATATACTGTATATCAGTGTGTTAACCCTTTCATTGCCACACTACCAAAACGGTTAACCCCTTCACTGCGACAATACAGAGGGTTGACGCCTTTCGACTGCCACACAACAAAGGGTTAACCGTTAACTTAACATCTTTACATCTTTTATGCAGGTCAAATGTGTCGGCGTGACACCATGCTCCCCAGGGGCATCCTGCCAACACCAACTTCAAGGGTACGGTTTACATGCGCAGGGTGTGGATTATGAATCCAAGGCCACCGTTTAATCATTTGTAGTCACAGTTTATAAACAGTGCGCAGAGATTTCTAAGTACAGATTTACATAGACTTTAACGCTCGCTCACTGCAGAAGGTTAACCTTTCACTACCACACTGCAGAAGGTTAACCCTTTCACTACCACACTGCAGAAGGTTCACCCTTTCACTACCACACTACAGAAGGTTAACCCTTTCACTACCACACTACAGAAGGTTCACCCTTTCACTACCACACTACAGAAGGTTCACCCGTTCACTACCACACTACAGAAGGTTAACCCGTTCACTACCACACTACAGAAGGTTCACCCTTTCACTACCACACTACAGAAGGTTAACCGTTCACTACCACACTACAGAAGGTTAACCCTTTCACTACCACACTACAGAAGGTTAACCCTTTCACTACCACACTACAGAAAGTTAACCTTTCACTGCCACACTACAGATGGTTAACCCTTTCACTACCACACTACAGAAGGTTAACCTTTCACTACCACACTACAGAAGGTTAACCCTTTCACTACCACACTACAGAAAGTTAACCTTTCGCTACCACACTACAGACGGGTAACCCTTTCACTAACAAAACAGAAGGTTAACCCTTTCACTAGCACATTACAGAAGGTTAACCCTTTCACTACCACTACAGATTAACCCTTTCACTACCACACTACAGAAGGTTAACCGTTCACTACCACACTACAGAAGGTTAACCTTTTACTACCACACTACAGAAGGCTAACCCTTTCACTACCACCCTACAGAAGGTTCACCTTTCACTACCACACTACAGAAGGTTCACCCTTTCACTACACACTACAGCAGGTTAACCCTTTCACTACCACACTACAAAGGGTTAACCTTTAACTACCACACTAAAGAAGGTTAACCCTTCCACTACCACACTAAAGAAGGTTAACCCTTTCACTACAGAAGGTTAACCCTTTCACTACCACACTACAGGTGGTTAACTGGTTATTTTAATAATAATAACTTTATTTGTATAGCACTTTTCATACAGAAATTGCAGTTCAAAGTGCTTCACAACAGTAAAAAATACAGGCATAAGCGAGCATCAAAAATTAAATAAAAAAATATAGATTTTTTTTTTTTTTTTTATCACCTCTGAAAGCCTCCTGAAGGGACTGATTCTTGGTCACACTTCCTCTGAAGTTCTGACAGCTCCTCCTGTTTACTCATCTCACAGATGGTGGCCACGCCCTGCCAGTGTTCCAGCTGGGCCTGCAGGCTCTCCAGCACCATCTGCTGGCCTGGAGACAAGGTGCAGGAGAAAGAACACATGAGAGGAGACTTGGGAAGGTTTGTAGTTCTGTTGTAGTCCAGAGGTGCACAGCTGCATATGTCCAAGTCCACAAAACGTAACCTAAGCAATATGATTTGAACTAGAGCTGCACCAATATGAGAATTTTAACTGATACCGATAACCGATATGAACATTTCTGTTATGGCCGATAACTGATATTACCAATGTCGATATGATCTGTATTTAAATAAAACTCATTTCTATGATAATCAAATTTTGTACATACTATTTTTGTACATACTGAAGCAATGTTAGTCCACAATGAAACACACACAATGGCAGCTAGACAGATAAAAATTCAGCTGCCAGGGTTCTAACCCGCACCAACCCTGGCAGCACATCACCCCCATCCTCATCCAGCTCCACTGGCTCCCCATCAAATCCCGCATCACCTACAAAACCCTCCTGCTCACCTACAAATCCCTTCACGCCCTGGCACCTCAGTACCTCACTGACCTCCTCCACCCCTACACTCAGTCACGGGTCCCTGCGATCCACGGACACTGGTCAGCTCTCCATCCCCCGAACCAGACTGCGGACGTTCGGGGACAGAGCTTTCAGTGTGGCAGCTCCCACCCTCTGGAACTCCCTCCCCGCAGAAACTCCGCACCGCCCCAACTCTGGACTCATTTAAAAAACTGCTCAAAACCCACCTCTTCAACCTGGCCTTCAACCCCTAACTCTCTCACTTTATATGTATATGTTGTGTCTGTCCACTATGTTTGTTAATTTGTTATCTCCCCCCCCCCCCCCCCCTTATGTAAAGCGACCTTGGGTCCTCTGAAAGGCGCTATATAAAACGAAGTATTATTATTATTATTATTATTATTATTATTATTATTATTATTATATCAGCCCAGTTTTGCTCATTGGAGCGAAATCACTCAGACACTCACACAGTCATCGGCCGATACATCGTGCAGGGCTGTGCGACATGGACAACATCTTCTATCATGATATGGGAAAGTATTTATCTTAATTATTATTATTAATTATTATTATCTCAATAATGATATACATCACAATATAGTAAATTTTCTGTAAAGCATTTGTCTATACAAAATAACCACACACACACACAAATAAATCTTTGACCTCAGCATCTCTTTCTACCGCAGTTTTCACGTATTTCAAAAAATGAAAATTGCAAAGGTTATACCATTATTTAAAGCTGGAGACAAGCATTTGTTTACCAATTATAGACCGGTATCCCTGCTATCACAGTTCTCAAAGATACTCGAAAAACTATATGTTGCAAGATTAGACATTTTCATTGAAAAAACATAATCTCCTAATGGACAGCCAGTATGGTTTTATAACAGCTAGATCTACCTCCATGGCATTAGTGGAGCTTGTAGAGGAAAATAACGGACGGTATAGAGAAAAAGAAATATGTATTAGGAATATTCATTGACCTAAAAAAAGCTTTTGATACAATAGATCATGAGATTTTAGTGAAAAAGATGGACAGGTTTGGTGTCAGAGGGGTTGCTCTAGACTGGCTGAAAAGCTATATTAGTAACAGGCAGCCATTTGTTCTGATGGGTCAGCACAAGTCACAATGCTTAAACATTACCTGTGGTGTTCCACAGGGGTCAGTATTGTTCAAAATTGTTCATTTTATACATAAATGATATATGTAAAGTATCTGACATACTGAAACTTGTTGTCTTTGCGGATGACACAAACATTTTATGTTCGGGGGATGACCTTCAGCAGCTTTTAGAAGTGGCAAATATAGAAATGGACAAATTAAAAGGTTGGTTCAACTAGGGCTGGGCGATAAAACGATAACGATAACTATCGCGATAAATTATTTCCTCGAAATAAACATGAAACGTGGTCGCAAAGTTTCGATATATCGATTTTCCAAGCTTGGCTCCGTTCAGCCTCGGCTCAGCTCACTCACTAACAACAACCAACGTTACGTGATGACGTGAATACGCACAACAGCTAACAACCAATCAGTGAAGGAGATGGCCGAGAGCGAAGTAGACCCGGAAGGAGGTAGGACTCACTCAACAACAAGGCTTGCTAGGCTAATTAGCTTGCACGGCGTTGTTTTATATATTTACGTGCCGAGTATGTGTGTGGCGTGAATTCTGAGGCCACGTTTATAGTAGTGGCGGTATACAGTGGAAGTCGTTTCAATATATTGTGGCGGAAGAGAGTATTTTAGTGTCATATTTAGCACATTGTCATGGAATACACCGCTTAGAAGCAACAGGCTGGCTAGGAAAACTAGCTTGCACGGCACTGTTTTATATATTTACGTGCCGAGTATGTGTGTGTTTTGAATTCTGAGGCCACGTTTATAGTAGTGTGGGAATGGTCGTCGTTTCAATATATTGTGGCGGAAGAGAGTATTTTAGTGTCATATTTATTGTCATGAGATACTCCGCTTGTCGGCTAACTGCTAACGTGCGCGGACTGATGACGACATCAACTCGACTTGAGACATTCGCAGCAGCATATTAGAAGTTAATTAAACTTGACAGACATATCGACGATAATTATCGATATCGAATTATATGAAAATAATTTTATAATTTTATCCCGATAACGTTTTTGGTCATATCGCCCAGCCCTAGGTTCAACACAAATAAGTTATCACTCAATTTGAAAAAAAATAAACTTAATGATATTTGGAAATTGTAAATTAAACACTGATCCTCAACTGAAAATTGATAGTGTAAAAATTTAAAGAGTACATACAAACAAGTTTCTAGGGGTCTTAATAGACCACAAACTCTGCTGGAAACCCCATATAAAATATTTGTGTTCAAAGTTAGCGAGAAGTATTGGTATACTGGGCAAGACTAGATATATCCTGAATCAGAAAACTCTACATTATATTGCACACTCATTGTACCATATCTATCATATTGTGTTGAAATCTGGGGAAATACTTATAAAAGCAACTTACAAAAGATATGCACACTGCAAAAAAGAGCCATACGGATGGTACATCATGGTAGATATTTAGATCACACAAATAGTCTGTTTGTAAGGAGTCAAACATTAAAATGCATGGACTTAATCAAATTCAAATCTGCACAAATTATGTTTCTGGCAATAAAAAACAAATTACCAAGAAACATTCAAATGTTCATGGCTAGAGAGAGCGTTTATAATTTTAGAGGGACATTAGCTTTAAAGCAATCTACGGTACGTACAACTCTTAAAAGTATGTGCATTGCAGTTTCACTCTGGAATGGTCTGGATGCGAATATAAAATTAAGCAAAAATATCAATACATTTAAAAGGTAGCTATAAACAAGCACTTATGGACACATTAAGAGAGAGGAGCTTGAGCAGTAATGTGACTGCTTATTATTATTTCTCATTTGGCTATTTGGATATATAAAAAAAACTGTACTTTTATTCTATTTTTTATTATTTGTTATATTATTTTTATTTTTATTAAATTATAATGTCAAATATTGTAAGGAAGGGGCAGGGCTTGATAAGTTGTTTTACTTCCCCCTGTTCCTTCTCGAACACTTATTGTATGGAAATAGTCTTTGACTATTTACCTTTTTGTTTTTTTTAAACTTGTTTTATGTTTCTATATGTTCGAGACAAATAAAAATCAAATCAAACCAATCATTTCCACAACTTTGATTTCAGAATAGGTTATGATGAATAAGCAATAATCCACTTGGTAAAGTAAAATCGGATGCAACGGAATAACGCCATGCCTCGAGTCGAGTGGAAACGGACCATGAGCTTTTAAAAAGAGAAAGTAAATAAAAACACAAGGTACAACTGAAGGCTAAATACTGGCTCCTCCTCCAATGGTCCACGAAAGCAGAGTGATGCATTTTTTTATTCAATAAAAACACGATGCCGGTGCAGATAGCGCTCTATATGACGCATCCCTAATTTTAACCCAACTCTCGGGACACATATTTCTGATCATCATGCTCTGGTCAGTGGTGGTCAGGGCCTAACAAAAATAATGGTTGGTTTCAGGTTGCCGACCGACCCTGCCGATTTAGGTGCGACCCAATATATTTTATGAGTTTAAAAAAAAAATTATATATTAAAAAAAAAAAAATTATTTCATAGAAATCTTAGTCAAACATTTAGTATTATGGATATTAAACATGCTGGCAGAGTACATGCATCCATGTTGTTGTGAACATTTTAACCCTTTCACTGCCACACGACAGCCGGTTAACCCTTTCACTGTGACAATACAGAAGGTTAGCCCTTTACTATCACACAACCGACGGCGATGCTCCATCATTAGCATCATTAGCTCCGCATCCGCGGAGCTAATGATGCTAATGATGGAGCATCGCCGTCGGTTGTGTGATAGTAAAGGGCTAACCTTCTGTCGTGTGGCAGTGAAAGGGTTAATTAAATAAAGAAATTCCCTATCCATAGTCGCCGTGGGAAAGAATAAAAAAAAAAAAAAAAAAAATCCCTACCTACCCATGGCCAAACTGACAACCAACCTGAAACCAACTATTATTTTTGTTAGGCCTCAGTCACATTACACGTTAAGCTGCAAGCCCACCTTTTGCCAAAAACCTCAGGCTCTGCCAAGACACATCTGGAGAAATCCAGATATATAGCTATATATAGAACGTTATAGTGTGAAATTCTCCAGACCTCTCTTGGCAGATCCCGAGGCGTGGCCACTGGCCAGTGATAGCAACGCCTCCCCTGACCACTCCACTCCAACACACACATCAGAGCCCCACAGTTAGGTTACATATCGCTGCTGTCGGGACAAAACCTCATAACTCCAAAAACCCAACTTTTCAGCAGATGAAAAAAACAAACACAGATTTGAGGGTGAATAGAGTTAGGAGGTTTAGACAGAGGATCGGTTTAATGCTTTCCCATTGTTTAAACTTTGTAAAACCCACACACACATATGGAGGATGATCTACGCCGGAGTTGATTTATATAAAAAAACAAATATTAAAAAAAATGGAGTTATGAGGTTTTGTCCCGCCAGCAGCGATATCTAGAACATGTAGCCCCAGTTATGTTACATTCTAGAACATGTAGTGTTTTGTCCTAAAGTTGTAGTTTATGAACAAACACCATAGTGCCTGTTTATTCCCCAAGTTGCCCCCCCCCCCCCCCCCCCCCCCCCCCCAAAGGGATCAAAATAGAGGCGTGGAGATCAAAATGATGTCTTGCCAGTCTGACGTAAACTCTGAAACCACGCCCACCGGGGGGGGGGGGGGGGGGGGGGGGGGGGGACAATCAGTGTAGTATGTAGTGCAACCAAGGAGGGGAACCTTGTAGCTAGTTAAAACGGCCTGTAGCTCATTAACCCTTTCACTGCCGCACTACCAAATGGTTTACCCTTTCACTGCGACAATACACAGAAGGTTAACCATTTCACTGCCACACGACAGCCGGTTAACCCGTCGGTTGTGTGATAGTAAAGGGTTAACATTCTGTCGTGTGGCAGTGAGAGGGTTAAAAATGTGAAATATCAGCGCATAAGAAACGTACTGTAGTAGGGCTGCAACGATTAGTCGACATAATCGACGACGTCGATTATAAAAAATCGTCGACGAGGAATTGTTGCGTCAATTAGTCATTAAAATATATATATATATTATAATTTATTTTTTTTGCACTACGCATCTTTGTGAAAGTGGCTTCTCAGCTCTGGTCCAGCCAGCTGAAGACTTCTTAGCTTAACATAACAGACCGACAGTAAGTTTGGGGGAACTAATGGGATAACTGGGGATGTTGTTTGGTCCTGACAAGAGTCTCAAAGCAACTCTGAGGTCATGCTCAATGTCCAATCTGTTCCTCTGCTCTGTCTTCAGCTGGACCAGAGCTGAGGAGCCACTTTCACAAAGATAGGTAGTGCAAAAAAAAATATTATATATATATATATATATTTTTTTTTTTATATATAATTGTTTTTCGATTAGTCGACTAATCGAAAAAATTATCGACAGATTAGTCGACTACCAAAATAGTCATTAGTTGCAGCCCTATACTGTAGGCTTTCTAATGTATCTGTTAATGCTGACCAAGACTTGCTGCACCCTGTTGAGTGTCAGGGGTCCCAGTTTTCCCATCCTTACCGCCGATGCCTTTTATGATTAATTGAATTGAAATTATGATGAGTTGAAAATGGGGGACCCTGATGTAAACAAGACGAAAGATTTTCTCTGGTCTGCATCCCCTTAACAATTGTGTGTATTGAGCCGTACTGTATTGTTTGTACCCATTCTGCAATCTGTTAATAAAGTTTTCAATCAATCAATCAATCAATCAATCAATCAATCAATCAATCAATCAATCAATCAATGCCTCGCATCTTTGTGCCTAGATCCACACCCTTCTCTTCTCGAAGGCTCAGTGTTTCGGTTCGGAAGCTTGTGAAAACCTAGAGAGGATCATGTAGCCCTTTCGTGACTGTGATGCACCGAGTGAATCCACAGTCACTTGCTCCTCAATAGGAAAACAACCTAGATTGACCCTGAAGGACTGGTTCTAACCGAACCGTTCGTTATACAAGAATTACAGAGACATTCCAAAGGAGCTCACAGTTGCACGAGGGTTTCGCACAGAGATACGGGATGGTTTGAATGCTCGGCGTTGCTAATAAACATTTTAAATATTCTTTATAAACTGGTCAACACTGCATTATTTCCGGCGTTGGGTGCATGATGCGCATGCGCTGTGATCACACCAGGCACCCAACGCCGGAAATAATGCAGTGTTGACCAGTTTATAAAGAATATTTAAAATGTTTATTAGCAACGCCGAGCTTTCAAACCATCCCGTATCTCTGTGCGAAACCCTCGTGCAACTGTGAGCACCTTTGGAATGTCTCTGTAATTCTTGTATAACGAACGGTTCGGTTAGAACCAGTCCTTCATGGTCAATCTAGGTTGGTTTCCTATTGAGGAGCAAGTGACTGTGGATTCACTCGGTGCATCACAGTCACGAAAGGGGTTAGTGAAAACCCAGTTCTGGTGGTGGATCTTGACAAGGAGGCACCGACTGTCACACAACAACACAGAGTCAATGTCCCTGTTTTACCTTGTTGTGACAACTCTGAACAGGATGACATGCAGGGTTGTGCTAGATGCAACGAGTCACTCAGTATATATATATAAATATATATATAGCCATTAACATTGCTAACAAAGTAGTATTTCTTCATTGAGTAGCTTCTCTTACCCGTGTCTTCCTTGCAGAGCTCCATTGTAGCTGACGTCATCAGAGGCTCCACGTCCTGCCGCACAGAAGTTCCACAGCAGCAGCGACCATTACACTTCCTGTCAGCTTCCTGTTGCCTTCAAAGTAAAAGCAACACCATATTTTAATTCTATGAGACACATCAGTGAGGTCAGTTGAACGCAATCGCCAACGATTCCTCACAAATTAAGCCATTATTAACCTTTTCACAGTTTCACTGCCACACGACAGAAGGTTAACCCTTTACTATCACACAACCGACGGTCGCTGTGTGTTGTCGCAGTGAAAGGGTTAACCGTTTTGGTAGTGCGGCGGTGAAAGGGTTAAGAACACGGGCACAAACCATTCTGCTTTTCCGCGTCCTGAAATCCTGTTCTTAGCTAAGAACGAATCCCAGATAAGAAACCATTCAGGAAACTTCGTAAGTGGAGTTAAGAAGACATTTCTTTGTAACTTTTTTTGTAAGAATGAGGTCCATTGTTATTAAACACAAGGTGATACAAATGATGTGTATGTATGATAATATTGGTTCTTCTATTTTGGGTACCGTTCCTGCCAGTGTCTAAATGCAAAGATATCCATTTGGATAGTTGTTGTCTTTACATATTGAACACTGTGCAGGTCCAGATGGCTGAGTAGTAGCAACATACAGTAATGTCCAGGACCTCCACTTTCACATGTGAGGTAAAGATTGATTGATTGATTGATTGAAAATTGTATTAACAGATTGTAGAATGGTACAGTACGGCTCAATACACACAATTGTTAAGGGCATGCAGACCAGAGAAAGACTTTCATCTTGTTTACATCAGGGTCCCCCATTTTCAATTCATCAATTATCATTCATCAAAGCTGTGTGCTAGATGTTTTAGTTGACCGTCAGACGTTAAACATCACTAGATTATAATGGTAATTTCAACCATATTTAAGCATCAAACTATCTTAAGTATTAACTTGGTTTTGATTATGAGGAATTAGCTGATACATCTACAGTATATTAATTCAATGTTTATAGTATTGCACTTTGTTTTGAAGGCTCAACGGGTAGACCGGAAGTGTTCTGTTGTGTTTATCCTTGCGAACGGAATGCTGCTCTTGACAACTTCAGGAAACTCTTTCTCCGGTCAGAACTGCGGAAATCACGTGACGTCCTTCCTAACAGGGAGGGGCAGCCTGGACCAGGCAGAGACACATGCTGTACAGAACTACTGTACCTCTCTACAAAACACACTGTCACTAGCTACATACAGTACACAATACAGAGACACAAATCATGGGTGGCGGGTGTATAAGGCTGGGGCAGGCTGTGCCTTCCCAGACCAGTCGACACATTATTTTTATTTATAAAAAAAAAAAGGGGGGTTTTTAGCCTTTATTTTTTCCCCTGTGTACCTGTGTGTGTGTGGGGGGGCTGGGGTCCGTCAATGGATAGGTGTGGTGACACTTAACATTCCAGACGGCCTGAATACACTTGTTAGGGATTTCCTATCCCTCGTGAATTCTTAATTGATTTGCCAGTGGGCCAGTCGGCCGAAAGACGAAGCGGAGACAGAGTATTTCTCAAACGGAGCTTTTATTCATTAGAGAAGAAGACAGACAGTCACCCCGCGCGGGCACATCACCAGTAGACAAAAGAGAGCAGGAGAGCCGAATGTCCATATTACATGTCATTTTATACACTAGAAAGGGGAGGGGTGTGTGTGTTGTGTGTGTGTGTGTGTGTGTGTGTGTGTGTGTGTGTGTGTGTGTGTGTGTGTGTGTGTGTGTGTGTGTGTGTGTGTGTGTGTGCTGAAAGGAAGAGACATGATTTTGCATGTATAACTGCCAGAGAGAGAGAGTGAACTAGGATTTTGCATGTTCTGCTACATGATTTTGCATGTGTGTGAGGAGGGAGCCGGCCCTTGGAGAGAGACACAGAGAGCAGTGTGGCACAGACATCAAATATTACCAGGAATCAATGAACAAATCGATCAATTCCCCCTTTTGACGTTAAAAAACGTCAACACACAGTTCATTGATCTGTATCCGTCGATTGTCACCTCATTACATGCATCACATCCAATACCAGACGGGATAATCAACATCAGGAGAGCAGAGAGAGAGAGATAGAGGGAGGGGAGAAAGCGGGAGAGAGAGAGAGAAGAAAGAGAGAAACACAATTCTGGCAACTTAACAGAAGATAGCACGTAACCCCACCGGACCCCCCTTACTCATCACCTAACCCAGAGGAACCCCCCCTCTATTACAGTGCACCCCTGGTCCCGTCTTCTAGGGGACGTGGGTCTCCTCCTGAGCTGGTTCCCGTAGGCACACACAACGTCCATCAGGGGGCGCTTCCTTCCCTCTGTCACAGTGCACCGCCCACCTGGGTCGGCCCCGTCTTCTGGAGGGCAAGGGCTGACCTCCTGAGGTTGGTCCCCGTTCCAGGGTGCGGTCCCCTAGACAAACGTGTCTCCCCTGGTCCGCCGACTTCCCAGTGTCTCAGACTGTCCTCTCCACCTCTCGCCGGCCGGCCCACCATCACTCCAACTCAGCTCAGTGTCTCTCCTGCGGCCGCTTCCCCCGTTCTAGTCGTGGATGAACTGCGTGTCGTAGACGACGATCAGCGGTGATTGATCTGCGGTGCCTGGCTGCGGTGTTCCTCTCCGGCCTCTCGCACAGCTGCCATCTCCTCCGGTCGCCTCTCATCCTGGCCCGTCTGTCCTTCGTCTCCTCCTGCCTGTCATCCGGTCGTCTGGTGGTCTGGTCACGGACGTCTGAGGGGCTGCTGGTATCTCACCCCTGGTTCAGACGCGCTGCAGACAGCTGGTAGTGACTGTCTCCTCCTCCTCCGCGTCCCCATTCCGTCCTTGGTTGCGGCTGGCCCACATCAATTCTCACTCTGGAACCTCCATTTGTTAGGGATTTCCTATCCCTCGTGAATTCTTAATTGATTTGCCAGTGGGCCAGTCGGCCGAAAGACGAAGCGGAGACAGAGTATTTCTCAAACGGAGCTTTTATTCATTAGAGAAGAAGACAGACAGTCACCCCGCGCGGGCACATCACCAGTAGACAAAAGAGAGCAGGAGAGCCGAATGTCCATATTACATGTCATTTTATACACTAGAAAGGGGAGGGGTGTGTGTGTGTGTGTGTGTGTGTGTGTGCTGAAAGGAAGAGACATGATTTTGCATGTATAACTGCCAGAGAGAGAGAGTGAACTAGGATTTTGCATGTTCTGCTACATGATTTTGCATGTGTGTGAGGAGGGAGCCGGCCCTTGGAGAGAGACACAGAGAGCAGTGTGGCACAGGCATCAAATATTACCAGGAATCAATGAACAAATCTATCACACTGAAGACTGGCAGGAGCCCCCACCCACCCCCACCCACCCCCACTTCAAAACATGGTTAAAAAAGAACTTGTCAACAACATCCCTGCAGAACACCATATGCTTGCCTGTACCTAATATGTAGAATTATTGTTTGTTTGTACATTGTCTGTACATGTCTGATGTAAATATTTAGCATTTATATATAAATAATATTGGGCATACTGCAGAATTAGGCAGCCTGTCTGTGTGTGTGTGTGGGGGGGGGGGGGTCGCCCCGACGGAGGTGTCAATGGGTAGGTGTGGTGACACAGTTGACATTCCAGACCGCAATGCATCCAGTACTGTCTGTACCAATCACATCGCACGCACCGTTTGTATAAACATTATACAAACATTATAAACATAATTTAGCTGCTGCTGATGCATAATGAATGAATGGTGAGTTGTTTAAAATGACAACATACATGTGTTAATTATTTGATTTGATTGATCCGAGAGACCGAGAGAGATTGCTCCAGAGCATCTCAGAGCATTACATTTTCAACTCGACCTATTAACGTGAACTGCGAACCACAAAGCACCGCCGCCACTGTTGAAATGTATATACTATATATGCGCAGGCTGCTGGCTAGTGTGTGTCTTGTGCTGCAGCCGGCTCGCTGGCCGAGGTGTCAACGACGAAGGTGTCAATCTGTGGCAGCGTTTAACATTCCAGGTATACAGGCAGTAACCAATCACGCATAGGCTCAGGTTAAATAATGTGGCCAATCACATCATTCACATGATCATCCTGAATCTGATCCCGCAGGCAGAGTAAAGCAAACATCTGTGTTCTGAATTTCAGCCCGCCGATCGCTTTGTAGAGAAGCGAGGAGGCATAACTAGCGATCACCTGAGGCTGTATGTTGTTTTATCTTGGCAAACAAGGGCTTGCTCTAAGAGGACATGATGAGAGTCCGAGTTCATCAAATCGTGGAAACTTTTTAGAGCTACTGTATGTACATTGTTTTCAAAGCATGATGAGATCTAAATTACGAAAAACTTTCACTTCATTGCAACTTGTGATTCAATTCTCACCAAGACGAAACGTTGCATTTATCTGCATTAAGGTAAGACAATGGTTCATATATTATTGGATGCCTTCATTTGAACACTTAATTTGCACTATATATAAATGAGTGGGGCTCGCTGTAGTATAGCCTAGTAGTGTGTGTGTATATGAAATCAGAACCTGGACAGTTTGCGTGAAACCAAAAATAAAAGGTCAAATTTTTCTCGCGCTACGCGCAAGGGGGCGTTCCCAATACAGCCTACCTAGACAATAAGCCCATCCGCCGCCCATGAGACACATGCTGTACAGAACGACTGTACCTCTCTACAAAACACACTGTCACTAGCTACAGTACACAATACAGAGACACATGCTGTACAGAACGACTGTACCTCTCTACAAAACACACTGTCACTAGCTACATACAGTACACAATACAGAGACACATGCTGTACAGAACGACTGTACCTCTCTACAAAACACACTGTCACTAGCTACATACAGTACACAATACAGAGACACATGCTGTACAGAACTACTGTACCTCTCTACAAAACACACTGTCACTAGCTACATACAGTACACAATACAGAGACACATGCTGTACAGAACGACTGTACCTCTCTACAAAACACACTGTCACTAGCTACATACAGTACACAATACAGAGACACATGCTGTACAGAACGACTGTACCTCTCTACAAAACACACTGTCACTAGCTACATACAGTACACAATACAGAGACACATGCTGTGTAGTGAAGCTCTTGTGGTTAGGAAAGGTAGTCAACAACACGGGGTGTCTAGTCAGGACACGGGAGGCAGGAACGTTCTTTGATGAGTTTTATTATCAATGGTCAGACAGATGATGCACAGGCGATTTCTACTTCTATTTGTGAGAGTGTGTGTGTGTGGTTCTAAATGGGGAGGAAACAAAGACATCAGCGTTACTAGTACTCATTAATCAGTCTGTTATATACTATACAATATACTGTTGCTACAAGTAACATAAACCTCACGAGTGGAATTACCAATGGGGATAAGCAGTGCTTTACCTATACTAGTTACAGGGATAAACTGTGCTAAACAGATACTAGATACTATACTCAACAACATAGATTATACCCAATAGGCTAGATTATCACTATAAACATACTGGTAAATTGCTTCCTAAACAGCTGGTAGAATTATAACATTAGTATAGGCCTTAACCATATAAATCACCAACAATAACTAAGCGTCCTCATCATACACATATTTAACACTTACTTGTGATCAGGGACGCACACATGAACTGAAGGAATCTCTAAGCCCACTAGTATATATGGATGCTGGCTATCGACAGACATGTCTAGACATGTCTGAGGCATCCTGCTGCAGAGCAGCAGAGCAGCCCCCCACAGCCTTTATGTCTGACTGAGAGGCGTCCCGCTGCAGAACAGCAGAACAGCAGCACCCCACAGTCCTTATGTCTGCCCAGTCCTTGGGCCTTTTGTACAGCCGCCCCCTAATCCACGGTGTGGATTAGTTCATGGAAAGGCTCAACTGTCTTCCGGAGTCGTTGTCGGGGCGTCCTCTGGGATGGCTGGTAACTCAATAAGCTTGGCCACTGGTCTGGTGTAGGTCCTATCGTCCACCTGCACCTCTGCAGACCGCACCTTCCCGTCGGCACTCCTGATGGTCTTCGTGACCCGTCCTACAGGCTACAGCGCTCTAGGTAGCCTCTGGTCAATCACCATCACCACCGTGCCGACAGTGAGGTTCTCTGTATCCTTCACCCATTTCTGCCTGGACTGCAAGGAGGGTAAGTAGTTATGCAGGAAGTGGGTCCAGAACTGGTCGGCTAACACCTGACTGTGTCGCCATCTTCTCCGGCTGAGGATTTCGGATTCAGGGTACACCACTGGAGGGAGTGAGGAGTCGGGCCGCCCCATGAGGAAGTAGCACCGTGAGGGGCTGACTGTTGGGAGCTGTGGGAGCTCTTCTTCCCATGTGGTCCAGGGTTGCAGGAGATCGGCAGGTAAGTGTGGGTCATCCCAGTCGCGGTCTGTGTCCCACAGTTTCTGGACCAGAACTTTGGCCCTTGTGGTAAAGGGCAGGATGCGACCTAGGGGGGTCATACTGGCTTGCTAGTATCTTGTAGATATTTCTCATAGTCGTCTGGCTTGGGGCAACCGGGCGATGTCTGTAGTGGAGCGTGTCCTCCATGAAGTGCCAACTGAGTCCTAGTGTCATTTCTTGAGCTTCCCCGTGGGTCTTGGAGACCCATCTCTCACTGCTATCTGCCTTGGCCTCTTTGGGCAGGTTGCCGATCACCTCTGGCTGGTTGCTGGCCCACTGGCGGATCTCGAAGCCGCCTGTGGCTAGGAGGGCTCTCAGCTTGTTCACGAGGCTGCTTGCCTCTTCTTTGGTGGGCAGACTCTGCAGACAGTTATCCACATAGAAACACTGTTCTACACTGTGGCGAACATCCTCTGCTGGTTGGCTAGACCCGATGACATGTTTCTGGAGGGCAAAGGTTGCACAGCAGGGGCTGCATGTTGTCCCGAAGGGCAGGACCTCCCACTGGTACACTGATGGTGGTTCGTCTGTCTTCTCTGTGTTCCGCAGGTTCTTCATTACAACTTCCCTTGAAACTTGCAGCTTGGGCATGGTTTGGACTCGCAGGAGGGGGGTGGCATACCGCTGCACTCCGTTGACCTCTACACGGGTGGTCTCGGCCTCCAACAGCTCCACTGAGTACTTGTCCTGTTTGGATCTGTTCACTAACCTCTCGCTCTTGAAAGGCAGTGTATCCAGCTGCCACAGCCGTTCGACTTGGCTGAATAGGTCGGCAGACGGGGAGGAAGCAGCAGTGAAGAAGCACTGTGTGGTCTGAAGCTGTTGCTGCATGTACTTTGCTGGACCTTGGAGTGTCCAGCCGAGGTTAGTCTTGACTGCCGCAGGGCCACCGTGGGGGCCCAGATGCACCGGCTCGATCAGTACGATCAGGTTGGCGTGATCAGATCCAATCAGGAGGGTTGGCTGAGCTCCGTCAATTGGTGGAATCGCCAAGCCTCGCAGATGGCGATACTTCTCCTGGAGCTGGGTGACTGGGTAGCTGTACTGAGACAGACCTAGCTGTTCACCGGTGAAGGCACCTTGAATAGGGAACCTTTTCCTTGGTTCGGATGCTGGGGCGATGGCGAAGGAGACACGTGAGCCTGACAGGGTCTTTACATCTTGGCGGATAATGCAAAGGGTCAAGTCTTCCGCTTGACCCTGTATTCCCAGGTGGCGTGCTGCTGAAGCGAGCAGGATGGTTCTCTCTGAGCCATCATCCAGCACTGCATAGGTGTTGAAGACTCTGCCCATGTAGTGCAGGTTGACTCTGACGATCTTCAGGAGCACTCGATTGTATCCGTTTGGCTGATCCAGGTAATGAGTCTCTGCTGTTGAGGTGATGGTGGGCTCGTTCCCACTCCTCTGGTTAACCTCGTGCAGGACGGAGAGGTGTTTGGACTTACAGAGTCGACACAGCTTCTTCAGGTCGCAGGCAGAGGCTAGGTGAGGACGACCGCATCTCCAACACCTTCTCTTGGCTTTGATCCAGTCCACTATCTCCCCTCTGGTCAGCTTAGCAAAGTGTTCGCATTGGCTGAGGTAGTGTTCTGACTCGCAGTAGGGGCAGTATATCTTACCCTTCCCTTGGGTCTGGACAGGTTGATATACTTTGGAGGGCCTTTCAGGTGGAGGATCTTGGGGGTTGTCTGTACCATGCATCACCGTAGTGACCTTTATCTTGGGCTGATACTTGGGGTCTCTCCTGTCGTTCTCACTGTGAGCATGAAGGGAGGGCTCAATGTCCAGGCATCTGACTTCTACCCTCAGCCACTCTGCGAAGTCGGTGAGGGGCAGCTTCGTCTTGTCTGGGTTCTTCCTGTACTGTTGACGACGGAACCTCTCTTGTTGGTGTTTGGGAAGCCTGTTGAGGAGGCGCTTCACGTTTGAGCCACAATGGAGTTCCTCGTGACCTTCGCCTTGAAGAGACCTCAGCATCCCAGCTAGCGACTGCACTCTGATGGCAAATTCGTCGAGGGCTCTATCGTCTCGAATGGGTGGTAAGCGTTCCATGTCCTCTATCTCCTTCAGAGCAAACTGGTATGGGCGTCCGTATCGCTCGTCCAGTGCCCTCAGAGCTTCCGAGTAGGGCATACTTGACTCTGCGTAAGCCAGCACCAGGCGGTGGGCACGCGGCACCTTTATATGCTTCAGCAGAATGGCATACTTGTAATGCTCGGAATGAGAAGGATTGAGGAGTGTACTGAGGGAAAGGCGTAGTTCCACGTATTGGGCTCTATCCTCCTTGTTAAAGTCCGGGAATGTTGGACCTTCTATATTGGGGGGTGCATGCTGGTATACTGTGGAGGGATATGGTCTTGCTATGACTGGGTTCCCTTGGTAGGCGAGGTAGGGCACATACGGAGGTTGATGTGCTGACTGGTGTGCAGACTGAGGCATGTGCTGATGCATGGGCTGCTGCATGACCTGAGGGGTCGCCCAGGTTGGTGGCGGGTAACTCTGCTGAGGCTCATTCCTTTCCTCGTACTTGCGGCTAGGCGAAGCCACATTGGATGTGCTTCGTGGGTTCGGGTAGGAGGTCGGTGGCCAGTATGAGGGTCCGCTTCTTGCCAGGCCCTCTGATTGCGGCAGGTTCTGTGTTGGCCTATTGGGCTGGTTGGGCTGACGAGAGGAGCCTTGGTTCCGTTGGTTCTCCTGCTTGCAAGCCTGAAGGCCGTGGGGTACTTCGATTGCACGTTGGGGGGGGTGAGTGGCTCGGCTGAGAGGTGGGGGAAGTGTCCACTCTGGCTCGTGGATACTCAAATCTTCTAGCTGGTCTGTTAGTTCTGCAGCCATACTTAGGTGATCCTCGGCTGGGGAGTAGTGAGGTGCACGGGCAGGGGAGAACTGCGGTTCGCCTACTCTTTCTGGGTGGAGTTGGCGGACTGGAGTCTGTTGCCGTGATGACCTCCTTGATGACTGAGCTGAGGGTCGGGAGGAATGGTGCTGCAGAACAAGCTCCACTGCAGCTATACTTGGGTGATCCTCGGCTGGGGAGTAGTGAGGTGCAAGGGCAGGGAAGACCTGCGTTTCACCTACTCTTTCTGGGTGGAGTTGGCGAACTGGAGTCTGATGCCGTGATGACCTCCTTGACGACTGAGCTGAGGGTCGGGAGGAATGGTTCTGCAGAACAAGCTCCACTGCAGCTATACTTGGGTGATCCTCGGCTGGGGAGTAGTGAGGTGCACGGGCAGGGGAGACCTAAGGACCATTTGTAGTGAAGCTCTTGTGGTTAGGAAAGGTAGTCAACAACACGGGGTGTCTAGTCAGGACACGGGAGGCAGGAACGTTCTTTGATGAGTTTTATTATCAATGGTCAGACAGATGATGCACAGGCGATTTCTACTTCTATTTGTGAGAGTGTGTGTGTGTGGTTCTAAATGGGGAGGAAACAAAGACATCAGCGTTACTAGTACTCATTAATCAGTCTGTTATATACTATACAATATACTGTTGCTACAAGTAACATAAACCTCACGAGTGGAATTACCAATGGGGATAAGCAGTGCTTTACCTATACTAGTTACAGGGATAAACTGTGCTAAACAGATACTAGATACTATACTCAACAACATAGATTATACCCAATAGGCTAGATTATCACTATAAACATACTGGTAAATTGCTTCCTAAACAGCTGGTAGAATTATAACATTAGTATAGGCCTTAACCATATAAATCACCAACAATAACTAAGCGTCCTCATCATACACATATTTAACACTTACTTGTGATCAGGGACGCACACATGAACTGAAGGAATCTCTAAGCCCACTAGTATATATGGATGCTGGCTATCGACAGACATGTCTAGACATGTCTGAGGCATCCTGCTGCAGAGCAGCAGAGCAGCCCCCCACAGCCTTTATGTCTGACTGAGAGGCGTCCCGCTGCAGAACAGCAGAACAGCAGCACCCCACAGTCCTTATGTCTGCCCAGTCCTTGGGCCTTTTGTACATGCTGTACAGAACGACTGTACCTCTCTACAAAACACACTGTCACTAGCTACAGTACACAATACAGAGACACATGCTGTACAGAACGACTGTACCTCTCTACAAAACACACTGTCACTAGCTACATACAGTACACAATACAGAGACACATGCTGTACAGAACGACTGTACCTCTCTACAAAACACACTGTCACTAGCTACATACAGTACACAATACAGAGACACATGCTGTACAGAACGACTGTACCTCTCTACAAAACACACTGTCACTAGCTACAGTACACAATACAGAGACACATGCTGTACAGAACTACACAATACATAGATACTTTTCCTATAATAATAATAATAATAATAATAATAATAATAATAATAATAATAATAATAATAATAATAATAATAATAATAATAATAATAATAATAATACATTGTATTTGTTGTATTTGTATTGCACTTTTCGTTCACTACGATCCCAAACTGCTACAGGGTTAAAACTTAAAACAGTTAAAAAATTAAATAATTATTAATACAAAAAAAATACAGAATAAAAATAAAATAAAAATAGAACATAGTTAAAAACATAGTACAAACAGAAAATTAAAGACAACAGCAAAAAAAATATCACAAAAAAAAATAGCTAACAGTCAAAGGCCTTTTGAAACAGATAGGTTCAGACCTGCTTTAAAAGAGTCCAGGCTGTGTGGCGCCCTCAGCTGGATGGGGAGGCTGTTCCACAGGCGTGGTGCAGCCGTGCTGAAGGTCCCCCAGGGTGCAGAGCCGGGTACTGGGGACCTGGAGGAGCAGGCTACCTGCAGATCTGAGGGTACGGGTGGAGGATTGTGGAGTGATGAGTTCCTGAAGGTAGAGGGGTGCGTGCAGGGGCGTATCTAGACCCAGCACTTCAGTAGGTCACAGGAGGGCACCAAAAACTATGAAGCGGGAGCGCGACCGCGAGAAAAATTTGGCCGGTTTTGGCCGGTTTGTGGGCGAAAATGTGTGGATTTTGTAACTATTTTTTTTAAACTTTATTTCGGTTTTAGGGTTAGGTTAGGGTTATGTTATTTAATTATTTGGGGGAGCCAGCCCCCCAAACTCCTGAAATGCATCGAAATCTATGAAATAAATAAAACAATCTGACATTTATAAAGAGCTAGCCCCCCAAACCCCTAAAATACATAGAAATCTATGCATTTTGGAACAGTTACTGTTGTAGCCAATTTAATGATTTTCTGCCGTTATGTTTTTGTATGAAGGCACCGTGTCACCATGAAAGTGTTGACCAATCAGCAGGCAGTGGGCACAGGAGGCGGGGCTCATGTGCGCTTAGGTGCAGTCTATATGTATGTGTTCACAGGTGTGCAGCGGCAGGGAAATTGGGTAATTATTACAGGGAAGCCACACTATCTTTTTACCGTGCTTGTTTGTTTGTTTTCAGTTACATTGAGTCACTTTTTGAGTTTATTTTGTATGCTTATATTTGTCCACACCGCAAGTAGTAATAAAACACTCTCAACAGTGACCAAGGAGAAGACATCATTTTATTATCAACAAGCATCACACGTAGGAAAGAGCTTCACCCAGTATTCCCTCACTGGCAACATTTCTTGTTAGGTTGCCCTTACACAAGTAAAAAGATAAGCTTCTAAACAAGATTGGTTTCGAAGACGGACAGATACGGAAGGAGTCAAGGAACAGCGGCCCTTTTCATTGACGTTTCTGCCGATTCAACCAAGATATCAACAACGCGGAACAGCACATCAAAGAAGTTACGGTGAGACGGATTCATGAATGAATGGAATAAAGTTGTGGAAGGAGTCGCCTCGCGCAGATGGATAAAGGCAAATCCTACCAAGAATTCTATATAAAACCTCCGCCTATTGCTTGACATTGTAAACATGAGTAGCGTGGGGAATCAGGAAATTAACGTCGAAATGGAGGCAGCTGTCAATCAAGATGAAACAGACAATGAACTTGGCAAAAGGCTTTCTAAGCCCACATTTAAAGCTTTGGAAACAAAGATCATGTTGTTACATAAAGAAAGGAACTTTGGACTGAAACAATTGTGTAAAATAGCTAAAGAGTTGGATCAAATGATGTGCTCAAATGAAAATATTTCCGTCATGCAAATTAAGCACGACACACTGTGGAAGTTGGTTGGTGAAACTACCCGGGTACATGAATCACTAAAACCTCTATTACCCGACGACGAAATGTGTAAACAAACAGAATGGTTTCAAGGTCACCTGCTCAATGTTAATCAAATCATTGACAAAATGGAGAAATGGGTGTGTGCTAATAGGGAGCAGTGCATGCCCACACAAGTTGATGACAATGATTACGAATTAAATGATGTGCCCAATGCAACTGAGGGTGTGGTTGACACAAAGAACAATGCTGTTTCAAGTACAAATGAGGTTCTGAATAACAACGGTTCAAATAACAATGCTGTGTCCTATACAAACGAGGGTCTTGATAATGATGGTTCAAACGTCAACTTTGTGTCAAATGAAAACGAGTAGGTGAATAGTATTGGGCCAGATGACAGTGTTTCCAATACGGGTCAATCAAGGGTGTCACGTGGTAGTTCTACCCGACACACAATGTCATCAAACATTTCCGCATCCATATTGGCACAGGCCGAGGTGGCGGCACTTGTGGTATTGGAAATGGCGTTGAAAGAAAGTCATGAAATGGAAGCTCAGGAGGTACAATTAAAAGCACAAATGGAAGCCCAGGAGGCACAAATAAGAAAAAAAATACAATTGCTTCAAATACAAAGCCAAATTGCTGCTCAGACAGCTAAGGTAAATGTTCTCAGGAACAGAGGGTCTGACATTGAAAGCAGAGTTACAGATGGAATGAACTCTTATGCATCAAAAGAAAAGGCTGTTCTCAACCCCTCTGCTGTACAATTCATTCCATCAATATCGGATTGTCATGTCAGCTACAGACCCCGGCAGTTCATCCACTTTCTGCTCTGAGCAACTCATGAGGAAGCTCAACTTGACAGGAAGGAGCACTAGATTCCTGATGAAAACAATGAACCAAGAAAACTTCGTCAGCAGTCAAGTCATTTCAGGACTAGAGGTTGCAGCACTAAACAGTGACACCTACATTGAATTGCCTGATGTGTACACCCAACACAAGATGCCTGTGACTCGATCTAACATCCCGTGACAGAAGGATTTGTATGCTTGGCCATATTTAAACACTGTGGAAATTCCTGCTATTGACGCTGACGTGGAGTTGTTGATAGGAACTAACACTCCAGACGCAATGGAGCCATGGGAAGTGATAAACAGCAGGGGTAAAGGACCTTACGCTGTTAAAACCCTTTTGGGATGGGTTGTCAACGGACCATTGAGAGGAGGCAATGAGAGTGGGATTAGCTGCCCCACAATCACAGCCAACCGCATCTCCATTTCTCAGAAAGATAAGTCAAAGGAGCCGCTTTCAAAAATGGAACCTGAGGACGAGGACTGGTCTTCTGGGAAGGAGCTGCAGAGAACGGCGAAGAAGGAGAAAATTACGAAAGTTAAAGAATCAGCCAAGAAGGAAAGGACCCTCAAAGAGAGAGACAAGCTCAAGGTGTTACGTTCTGGACACCGACCTCGGTCGGTGACCACCCACATTCCTGGCATATGTCACTGGGCTTGTCACCTGTCATTTCCCTGTCAATTAGTGCTGTCACTTAGGGGTGGTTCCTGATTGGCTGTCACGGGGGTATGTGTGGAATGTTGGTATTTTGTCTCTATTTAACATACCTCTCTTCTGCCTGTCCATTGTCAGGTCTTCACTAATTGCATTCGGGGATAACGCGGACGGTTCTACTGTGGACCTCCAATAAGCTCCCATTTACCTTATCTTACACTTGTGCTTTTAGCACTTGTTCTCTCTTAGAATTTACTCTGTGTTCTTACTATTAAAGTCGAACCTGTTCAAGAGTAAACACTCTCTGTCTCTGTGATTGCCTTCAACCATTGGAATTCACCTACCTGCATTCTGACAGTAGACCTGACCATCAGAATTCCATGGAGGCCATCATGGAGATGCTCCGGACGCAGGGAGCAGCCCAGACACGGATGGAGGAACATCAGCAGCTGGTCAGCGCCGAGTTAATCCGACTCAATGGGGTCGTCGGATCATCCCAAGCGGTGGCGCAGTCGGCGTTGGCCACAGCTCGACAAGCCCAAGAAGGAGTGGCTGGTGTGCAGTCGGCGGCGGGGGAAGCAGCGCTCCACGCAGAGGAAAGTCGGGGGGGGTTCGGGGTCCAGGAGCGGTCCCGCGAAATACATCTGCAGGCGCCCGCTCGCTATGACGGATCACCGGATGGTTGTCGGGAATTCATCACCCAGTGTCTACTCGTTTTCCGGCTGCAACCACGATCATTTCCATCGGAGACAGCGCAGGTAGCGTATATTATCACACTGCTCACCGGCGAAGCTCTCTCCTGGGCTACGGCGGAATTAGAGGCAGGGGCGATAATCTGCGACAGTCTGGACGCCTTTACCCGGGAATTGAGAAGAGTATTCGATACTTCCCGGGTACTCTCGATCTTCGAGGCTGGTGGTCGTCTTCTCGACTGCCGGCAGGGCCTCCGCACAGTCGCAGCTTATGCTATCAATTTTCGGATCTTGGCCCGGGAGACAGCTTGGGCGGAGAACGTCTGCGTGGTTCTGTTCGTCAGGGGACTCTCAGCGCGGATGCGAGATGCTCTCTCCGCGCGTGAGATCCCCGAGCAGCTGGAAGTGCTGATCAACACCACCATCAAGATGGATAATCGGCACCGGGAGAGGGAGAAGGAGCATGTCAACAACACCCAGCCCCAGGTATGTTTTCCTTCTTCTCCTGGTGTTGATAATTCCATGCATTACACGAGTGGGCCACTGGGTGATGAATCCATGCAGCTTGGAGCGCTGTCGCTCTCGGACGACGAGAGGCAGCGCTTCATCAAAGAGCGACGCTGCTTCCGGTGCGGCCGCACCGGTCACCGCTTCGGCAGCTGTCGGGTCCAGGCTGTATCGGCTCGGCGCCAATCGGGGATGGAAGGTGCGCCGTCGGGCCTCGAGAGGGCGCCAGCAGGTGGGCTCATTCCTGCCAAAACCACGGATTCTCGCACATTTTTTGAGGTGGCGATCAACTGTGGGGGTGACATTAGGGGAACTAAGGCTCTCATTGACTCAGGGGCGGCGGGCAATTTTATTCACGTGGGATTGGTGAAGGAGTGGGGAACCCCGGTGGAGGACTTAGGGGTTCCCTTACCAGTCTATGCCCTGGACGGTCGGCCCCTGGGCAGTGGGAGCGTCACCCAGCGCACAGTTCCCTTACACATCCGGGTGGAGGGTGGGGAGTGGGAATGGGTTATTTTTTTTGTCATCTTTTCCCCCTATTCTGTCATGGTGTTGGGTCATCCCTGGTTGTCGTCATGTGTTCGTGTCATTAATTGGAGCACGGGCGAACTCTCAACGGCGGCCGACGTCAAGTCGATCGTCAGCGGGAGTTTGCCCAAACCCTTGTCTCCCCCCCCCTCTTCTCTTTTGTCTCCTCCCTCTTTCTCCAGGATGGTGGGGAGCGTGGCAGATTCTGATCTACCCTCTAATCCCGATTTAATAGGGGTGCCTGAGATCTATTGGGACCTGGCGGACGTTTTTAGCAAGACGCGTGCTAAAGCACTTCCGCCTCATAGATCATACGACTGTCCCATTAATCTTCTACCCGGTACCTCCCCGCCTCGCGGGCGAATGTTCTCTCTCTCACGCCCCGAAACCTTGGCCATGAACACCTACATAGAGGAGGCATTGCTTGCGGGGCACATACGCCCTTCCACTTCCCCTGCCGGCGCTGGCTTCTTTTTTGTTGATAAAAAGGATGGGGATCAGCGCCCATGCATTGATTATAGGGGATTGAATGACGTTTCCATCAATAACCGATATCCTTTACCCCTCATGGACACGGCCTTTGAGTGCTTACAGGGGGCACAGGTCTTTTCTAAACTTGACTTACGTAATGCATACAACCTGGTCAGGATTAGAGAGGGAGACGAGTGGAAGACTGCATTTAACACACCCAATGGGCACTATGAGTATTTGGTCATGCCCTTTGGTTTGGCTAATGCTCCGGCAGTCTTCCAAGCCCTGGTTAACGACGTGCTGCGAGACTTGATTGGGGTGTCGGTGTTTGTCTACTTAGATGATATCCTGATTTTTTCTCGCGATATGGTGCAACACCAAATGCACGTTCGGGAGGTGCTAGACCGTCTCCTCAAGCATCAACTATTCGTTAAGGCTGAGAAGTGTGTGTTTCACACGGACACCGTGTCCTTCCTGGGCTTTGTGTTGACGAAGGGCGATCTGCGCATGGATCCAGCCAAGGTGAGTGCAGTTTTGGACTGGCCACGGCCTTCGTCGCTCAAGGGGTTACAACGGTTTTTGGGCTTTGCAAATTTTTACAGGCGCTTTATTCGCAATTTTAGCGCCTTAGCCAATCCCTTAACAGCTCTCACTAAGGCCTCTCTCCCTGGCTTTGAATGGTCGCCTAGGGCTGAGTCGGCCTTCTGCGATCTTAAACGTCGTTTTACATCCGCTCCTGTATTGATCCGCCATGACGCGGAGGTTCCGTTCATTGTGGAGGTGGATGCCTCTGACGTCGCGGTGGGGGGGGTGCTCTCTCAGAGATGCTTAAAGGATGGGAAAGTGCACCCGTGTGCTTTTTTTTCTCGCCGTCTGTCACCAGCCGAGCGTAATTACGACGTGGGTAATCGGGAGTTATTGGCGATCAAATTGGCACTGGAGGAGTGGAGACATTGGTTGGAGGGGGCGGCACATCCTTTCATTATTTGGACTGACCATAAGAACTTGGCTTACATCCAAGGGGCTAAACGCCTTAACGCTCGCAAGGCCAGGTGGACGTTGTTCTTCACACGATTTCGATATACCATCTCCTATAGACCCGGCTCCAAGAATATCAAACCTGACGCGTTGTCGCGCCAGTTTGATCTTCCTGGGCGGGAGGAGCAGCCCCATCCCATTATTCCACCGGCCTTGATTTTGGCACCCGTGTCTTGGGGCATAGAGAAGGTGGTAAGGTCGGCGCTAACGCGGGAGCCCGATCCTGGTGGGGGTCCTCCGGGACGGTCGTATGTTCCCAAGGTGGCGCGCTCACGCTTGCTACAGTGGGCACATGCGTCATCCCTCACCAGCCACCCAGGGGCAACCAGGACCCTGGAATTTATCCGTAGGAGGTTCTGGTGGCCGACAGTGGAGGGGGATACGCGTTCCTTTGTGGCGGCCTGTCCGGTGTGCGCACGTAGTAAGACCTCTCGATGGGCACCGGCGGGTCTCCTCCGACCACTTCCTATTCCTAAACGACCCTGGTCACACATATCTCTGGACTTTATTTCTGGTCTTCCCCTTTCGGACGGATTCACCACCATTTTGGTGGTGGTGGATCGGTTCTCTAAGGCGGCTCACTTTGTCCCTCTCCCCAAGCTTCCTTCGGCCCGGGAGACTGCTGATTTAATTATACAGCATGTCTTTCGGGTCCACGGGCTGCCAGTAGATATCGTGTCGGACCGGGGTCCTCAGTTCGCCTCCAGGTTCTGGAAGGCGTTTGCCGCCGGCCTCGGCGCCTCTGTCAGTCTGTCGTCTGGGTTCCATCCACAGTCGAACGGGCAGACGGAGAGGGTCAACCAGGATTTGGAGGGGGTCTTGAGGTGTTACGTTGCCGGTAGTCCGGCAACGTGGAGTAGGAGGTTGGCTTGGGCTGAGTACGCGCATAATACCCTTCTCTCCTCTTCTACCGGTATGTCTCCCTTTCAGTGCCAGTATGGTTTTCAACCTCCTCTGTTTCCCGAGCAGGAGCAGGAGGCGGAGGTGCCCTCGGCCCAGGCACATGTGGCTCGCTGTCGCAGGACGTGGAAACAGGTTCGGAAGGCGCTACAGAAGGTTTCGGTTAGTACCCAACGGCAGGCTAACCGTAAGCGTCGTCCGGCCCCAGTTTACCGTCCAGGGCAGCGGGTTTGGCTTTCCACCCGGGATCTCCCTCTCCGGGTGGAATCCAAGAAGCTGGCTCCTCGCTTTATAGGACCATTTAAAGTGATTCATCGGGTTAATCCAGTGGCTTACAAGCTACGACTTCCGAGCTCTATGAGGGTTCATCCGACGTTTCATGTGTCCCTGTTGAAGCCATTCCTCTCATCGCCCTTGGCCCCGCCACTGCCTGTGGTTCCTCCGCCCCGGTTTATTGGCGGTCAACCCATTTACACGGTGCGGAGGATACTGGGTTGTAGGCGGAGGGGTAGGGGGTTTCAGTTCTTGGTGGATTGGGAGGGGTACGGGATAGAAGAGCGTTCTTGGGTGCCTCAAAGGGATATTTTAGATCCCAGCCTGATCGTTGATTTCCGGCGGCTGAATCCCGAGGCTCCTAGGTGAACGTCTGGTGCCGTTCGTCGGGGGAGGGTACTGTTACGTTCTGGACACCGACCTCGGTCGGTGACCACCCACATTCCTGGCATATGTCACTGGGCTTGTCACCTGTCATTTCCCTGTCAATTAGTGCTGTCACTTAGGGGTGGTTCCTGATTGGCTGTCACGGGGGTATGTGTGGAATGTTGGTATTTTGTCTCTATTTAACATACCTCTCTTCTGCCTGTCCATTGTCAGGTCTTCACTAATTGCGTTCGGGGATAACACGGACGGTTCTACTGTGGACCTCCAATAAGCTCCCATTTACCTTATCTTACACTTGTGCTTTTAGCACTTGTTCTCTCTTAGAATTTACTCTGTGTTCTTACTATTAAAGTCGAACCTGTTCAAGAGTAAACACTCTCTGTCTCTGTGATTGCCTTCAACCATTGGAATTCACCTACCTGCATTCTGACAGAAGGAGGAGAAACCTAAGGCTCACAAAGAGGAGAAAAGGTCCAAGGAGAAGTCCTCCTCAAAGGCTGACAGGAAAAGTGAACAGAACGAGGAGAAACATCTGCAGATGGACAAGGAGAAGAACACCAGGGAGGAGAAGGAGAAATCTAAAAATGAAAAGGCACCAAAGGGGGAGCCGAAACATAAAGGTTACGACGTCAACAACTGTTTCCTGAACATGGAAGATACCAAGCTCAGTGCCTCCGATGACCACCACGACAGGTGGGCCTCAGACCCCTTCTTTGATTCCTGCCTCTACGGGAACGACAGTTGGGACGGTCCTGTGAAGGAGTACAAGGAATACAAATCCCACAAACGCCGTGTAGCTAAGTTAAGTGATTCTCCAGGCCTCTCTGACTCCCATAGGAAAGACCCAACACCTGGTCAGGATGAACTGAACCACTTCCCAACAGAAAAAACAAAAGAGAAAGATCATAAAGAGAAGAAGGAGGAAAAAGGGCATATTTGACATGGCTAAAGAGAGGAAAAACTCCCTGGAGAAACACAACAAAGGCAAGAGACTCTGTGGATGCTACACACACACAAGGAACACAAGGAATGTAAAGACAATGTCAGTTGACTCTAATTAGGAAAAGAAAAGGAAACAGGAGCTGTCGGACAAGAGGGGTGACAGCGAGGAAAAGACAAAGACAACGGTGGCCAAAGAGCAAGATGAACTGTTCATAGGAGATGTTTCCATGGTAGCGGACTCTAACGCACCTCATGGAACCTGTCAGACATGGACTTGTGCAGTTTGAATGTTTGGATCCAGTACAATGTCCTGGAGCAAACCATCATAAGGATCTACTTTCTATTGGACACTGAGTAGACCGAAACCAAGTTTCTATTACTGGGGTTACATTAACTTTATGAACTACGTGAATTTTGAACTATCGCCAACATCTGTCTTCTTTTGGAAGCTAATTACATTATTATCTGTTTTCCTTCGGACTACATGAACCTTGGACATTACGAATTAAATATCAACGCGGACTACGCACTTGGCTACAACCACTTGCATGCATTGAATTGTTACATGTTTATAGTATCAATTGGGGGCCGGTGTGTTGTAGCCAATTTAATGATTTTCTGCCGTTATGTTTTTGTATGAAGGCACCGTGTCACCATGAAAGTGTTGACCAATCAGCAGGCAGTGGGCACAGGAGGCGGGGCTCATGTGCGCTTAGGTGCAGTCTATATGTATGTGTTCACAGGTGTGCAGTGGCAGGGAAATTGGGTAATTATTACAGGGAAGCCACACTATCTTTTTACCGTGCTTGTTTGTTTGTTTTCAGTTACATTGAGTCACTTTTTGAGTTTATTTTGTATGCTTATATTTGTCCACACCGCAAGTAGTAATAAAACACTCTCAACAGTGACCAAGGAGAAGACATCATTTTATTATCAACAAGCATCACGCGTAGGAAAGAGCTTCACCCAGTATTCCCTCACTGGCAACATTTCTTGTTAGGTTGCCCTTACAGTTACTATATATATAGTCAAGAAAGCATTTAGTCATACTTAAAGTTTAAAGTGCTTTACTTGCATTGAACATTGCATTGAACATTGAACATTGAGGAGACATCATTAGAAAGCACAATGTATGTATAAGGCGGTTAGGTGGCCGAGCGGAGATTGCGTTCGTCACCAACCCCGGAGCTGTGAGCTGGATTCGCCTGTTCGAATCCAGCTCACAGCTCCGGGGTTGTCACCAGCTTGGCTGGCCGTCTGCACTAATACAATTGGCTGTATTAGAGGGTGGGAGAAGCTGGCGGGGTGGGTCCGGGTCGTTGTAAACAGCGACTCCTACAGTTCGGTCGGGGCGCCTGCTAAGCGCGGATAGGACTTGAGGGGGATAGTGTGATCCTCCCACACGCTACGCCCTCTCGATGAGAATCCGCGCTGCCAGGTGAAAAGAAGCGGTGATTGGCTGGACGTGTGTCGGAGGAAGCACGTGGTAGCCTCCACTCTCCCAGATGATCTGACTGTGGGGGGTAAGTGCGCAGCGACCAGGAAGGGACTGGGAATTGGCATACGACTAACATTGGGATGGGAGAAAATCGGAGGAAAATGGAGGGGGAAAAAGATCAATAAAAAAAAAAAAAAAAAAGCACAATGTATGTTTCCATAGTTACGCAGATTACACACAATTGTACATCTCCGCTGAACCAAATTATCACACAGCTATAAACTCCATTTCCGCCTGTCTCTTAGCAATAAACAAATGGATGACGAACAACTTCCTAAAATTAAATGAGGGCAAAACTGAAATCCTACTAGTCGGTCCTATAACAAAAAGAGAAATGTTACAGAGCAATATGGGGCAACTTACTCCTTGGATCAAACCCAAAGTTAAAAGGAAATAACGTTAGGTTATGACTATAACCAAGTTCTGTTAGTATAGCGACGCTCGGCGTCACTTTCTGCACTGTCCTCGCACGCGTGCACACGCACTGAATAAAGACCACAATGTACCTTTAATCCCAATATTTGTCTGACCACACCCCTATCAGCTTACCCATATAAGCAGGGGTGGGGCCACCCACTCGCCTCCTTCCCAAGCTTTCACCACAAGGCGAGATCAAGGGCTGCAGCGGCGTCGGACGCCGAGTGTCGCTATTAACAGAACTTGGTTATAGTCATAACCTAACGTTCTGTATCGTATAGCTCTCGCTCGGCGTCACTTTCTGCACAAGGGAGGCCGAGCGAGAGCCATCGGCCGACAAATACACCCCGCTGAAAGCCCCCCACAACCATCAGAACAGGGAGGGCCGAGCCCCCCCGACCCACCCTAATGGAGGGCACCCCCCCTATTGGGGGCTTCACGGGAGGGCGACGGACCCGACCGTGCGAAGAGGCACTCAAGCAACACAACGCACAGGGTGAGCAGCCGTGGCTTGACCCCAAGACTACACACACGCACAACCCGCATGCCACCCGGGAACGAACGGAGGAAACAACCTCGTTACTGCCCCCAGAATCACGGGGTCAAGGGCAAACCCAACCCCGTGGCAAGGCCGTAGCAGCGGAGCGCGAAGGTAGACCCAGACCCACCAAAGGGACTGGACCCCCTGGAACAGGGGCCCGGAGAAGTCCATGATGCCAGCATCAAGACCCCACCAGGTGGGCACTTAGTGACCCCGCCCCCCACATCGCCAGCGTATTCGGACAAAGGCCCCTCAGCCGAGCGGGCCCTGTCCCCCCAACAGTACACCGCCTGGCACACTGAACCTGCAGAACAGGCAGTCAGCATGGCCGTAAGCACACAAAAAAGGTTAACCAACGGAAGCAGGCAGTGCACCGGGGAAAAACCAGGCAACAGGCTATTAACCCTAGCCTGGAGACTGCGGACGAGACAGGCGCCAGAGGGGACAGCTGAACACAGCCGCCCCGGCGGAAGGGGCGTAAGCTGGCGGTGTTGCATGACCAAGCCTCCATTTAAAAAAAACCCACCCAGAGGGGTTGAGGCAGAGAAGGCTGACACGATTGGCAGACGTCATGAACGTGCAGGGGCACCCTCAAACGGTGAACCCGGGAGTTGACACTGCTCCAACACACCAGGGAATCAACCACCTTGGTGTTACCCAATGCGGTGGTTGTTCCTATAACCCCTCAAGAAAAAAAATCCAAAACACACCTGCGGGTATACACCGGCTATACCGCAGTACAAGTGTTTCAGTTTTTCAAAAAAGGGTTAACCCAGGCCTACGGGTCGACGAAACATTACTTCGGACCGGGCCCGGCGATACGGGAAGCACAGGGTCACCAGAGGAGGTCAAAGACCACCCCAACAGGCCCCTCTTCGCCATGCGTGAGAGAGGAGCGAAAAAGAATGGAGAACCAGCCCCTAAGCACACCGTACTTGGTATTCCCAGGCGGTCTCCCAACCAAGTACTAACCAGGACCAACCTGTGTAGCGGCCGAGATCTGACGAGATCGAGCGTGTACAGGTTGGCATGGCCGTAAGCCATTACGATAGTGCTGAGTAAAAAACGTACCCAACCAGGGTCTCCATAGTGCTTAACCCTGTGACACCCGGACCAACCTGGCATTTTTCCCCCTGAAAAAAGCCCAAGTCCCTCAGGGTACCAGAACAGCAGATCTGCATCCCCGGCGGACAATGGGTTCAACTGATCCGGACCAGCGTGACCAGAACCAGTCCCGTGCCCTAACCACGCCGACATGCCTACTCCAGGAGAAGGGGCAGATATAAGTGTTGATCTTAAACATGAAAAGAAGGCGCCACCCAGACGTTCGGGCGAACCGCGCCCGGTGGCCCACCCCCAGGGCGTGAGACCCCTCTACATATGTTCAGATCCATTCCGTCATCATCCCCCAGACATGAACGAGAATCCGTCGATGACAAAACCCAGGTCGTTGGATTTGGTCGTCGGAAGAGGAAAAACCTCCATCCCAGTTGCTTTATAAAAACGCCGTTTTAACCTCAAGCAACCAAGGCGTGCCAGTCAGTCGCCTGTTTACAGAACACCCCGAGCTAGCACTATACGTGCGTCGGGACACACCCACATCAATGAACAGGCTATTTAGACCTGTCATTGAATCCCCAAGGCGCCATGGGGAACAACAAGAGGGGTGTGACACTTCCTAACTCCAACTCCTTTTAGTAGAAAAGAAGGAAGCACCAACAGTATGTATCCCAGTCTACACAGCCGGGGGTAAACATTTTTCACATTTTCACATCCCACCACCCTCCCATAGGAAGGAGACGGGAATCCCCAGAGAGACTTCCCACGCGAGCTGTACAGATTGAAAAGAATATATTGCACCTTGAGCCATGTAAAAAATTGGATTTAGGGCTCTCCGGGGAGGAGGCACTGAACCCATACACACTCTATAATCGAATTGAATCGAATACATACACAATAGAGTAGGACTCCTTCTTGAGGGTCCACTCACCTTGACAATCTGAGGAGGAGGCTCTGTACTCTGAAGGAGGCTCCCTCACATGGAAGGAGGAGTCCGAACTCACAGAAGGCCCGAAAAGGAGCTTGGTGAGGAGGAGCCCTGACCACCCCCCGAAACAGATCCATCACATGGACCTGAACAGCACACGGAAGTCCTACCAACAGAGACGCGCACGGTGACGTACTCCATGGCGGGGGAATTTCTGCGGTGCACACGCCCAATATTCCAGGCCCGTGGGACCATGAAACTCCTCTTCCCCCCCCCCCCCCCCCCCCCCCCCCACCCCGTAACGTGCGGGACCGCAACGTGACAGGAACCTTGAAGGGCAGGGGGTGTACCCCTGACCAACAGAAAAAAGGGGGAGAGGAAAAGTTACCAGTTCACCCCTTTACGACCCCACACCCATGATACGATGTAATGACAAAAAGAGAGTATGACACAGTCATAGTCAGCTCTATGAAGCGTCTGACAGCTTCACACAGCGCATGAGCTAACCTGCTATCTGATTTTTACTAAGGAAAAAAACACAGAATAGAGAGGGCTCTTCAAGAGCCCCGGTACCAAACTTACACATGTGCTTCTGTGGCCAGTCCAACCCAGGTGTAGGTCACATGACACACACAACCCATCATCACCTACAAAAAATGGCAAAAACACTCTACAGAGGAACGCCGTTTTTCATAATGAGAGAATACATAATTCTCGATTAGTATCGGCCACAGGCCTTGCTAAGCACACACGAAAGCGACCAAACAATCTTTTCTTTTAGGAAAATAAAGTTTCTCCAGCAGTCTTAGCACAACCTCAGCAATCAAGCTAAGGGTTACATCGCATCCCTACCACACAAAGACACAATGTAGTGCAACAACATGTCTGATAGGAGGATGAAGAAGTCCCCAGGGAACCGGGGGGAAACACAATCCTCCTACTTTACTCTTAATACGGCCAGTTAAAACAGGAAAACCTGTTAATATGTGAACACACTGTTCATTGTCATTACAGGCTGAGAAAAGAATATTCTTTACTCATTTGTCACTAAGCATAGCTTTATAGGTTAGTTAACCCCCTTAGTTGTGAGTACACGGTACATATAAACACACATGATGTTTCTCAACACAACAAACCAGATCATTTTCACATCTGAAACAACAACCCGATTTGCACGGAGAAGCTAAATACCTAGTGACAAGACAATTCACACACAACTTGCGTCGTATCCTAAATGTAGTGCAGTAACACTCGTTTTGGAAAACATCGTTATTTACAAAACATTTAGAAGGGAAAGTCAGAAGAAGTGTACAAGGTCTGGTCAGACCTGGCCTACCCGGAGCGTAGATCAACGAAGTGCAGTCTCAAGACACCGTAGAAAACACAGCCGTCCTGTGTTGTTCGATCTGGGCAGCGTCGCCGCTCCAACCCGTCGCTACGGTCCCCTTTGTTGACGCAGGCTTTGCCGTCCTGGCCCAGGGCAGGTTCGACGAACATCCTCTGTCAAAGATGATGTCGTAGTCAAGAGTGTTTAAAACATGTTATAATCAAAGCACGTTCAACAGAGTAGCATTAAGCTAACGGCCGCTCCAACCGTCAGTCGCTACTGCCCCTGCCCGCGAGACGCAGAGCGAACGGCGCACGCGACCAGAGGGGAGCTCGCGGCGGCGCGCGAGGAGCCGGAGCTACCCCGCGCTGGGCCTTGGCCGATAGCAGCAAGCTATCGTTTCCTAGTGATCACAGCAGGCTAGCGCCGCAGCTAACAGCTGACTGGCTAACAGTAGGCCCAACCTATGTAGGCCACGCAGTGATCACAGCAGGCTAACGCCGCAGCTAACAGCTGACCGGCTAACCGTAAGCTAAGCAGCTATCACCTGAACTTGTACACAATGATATAACACTCACCCAGACAGGCCGCCGTTCTGAAACCCTCCTCACTTTTTAAGAGAAAAGAGAAACAAGATGTTAACACAGTTTTACAACGGTGATTTTACCAACACCCGACGGAGCCAGCACAATACCCAACTGGCCTGTGTAGCTGACTTGAACACAGATCTTCCGCTATCGAACATCTATGCCCATATCTCCTCGTGAAGGAATACTCTCATTTGGATATGAAAGATGGGGCCTTAACACGGTGACAGAGAGATATCCACTCGTCCAGAAAACACAGGGATCACCAGTGTTTAATGGTCGCGGCCCACTAGTTAAAACTATAATGGGCTTCAGCCCAAGGTCTTCTGTCGCCTAAGAGGCTGAACAAAGGACCCTAGCCTGGGGCCGGTTTTCATAAACATTGTCAATTAGCCCCCATAGCACTAACAGACAAGTGGAGCCTGCCAGCAAAACATAACTCACCAAACCTGGAACCCACCGCTTCTCACAACAGCGGCGCGTCCTACAGCCCAGCCGTGTCTTTACCGCAACCAGCACACAGCAAGGACTGCAGTTGGAAAAGCATGTAGCGGCGCAAACTCCCAATACGAAAACCGGTGGAGGATTTTTAGAATGATCATCATCTTCCAGACACTCCAGTACGAAGACAATATCGCCGTATTTTCTCGAAAATAGTGAGAGAGAAAATAAAGATATGATGTCAACGTATCCTTGCTTTCCAACTCTTCTCCTACCATCACATCACTTCAATTGTGGGGATCTACCGAGGCACTTCCTTGTGGTGAAAGCGAGAAGGAGGCGAGTGGGTGGCCCCACCCCTGCTTATATGGGTAAGCTGATAGGGGTGTGGTCAGACAAATATTGGGATTAAAGGTACATTGTGGTCTTTATTCAGTGCGTGTGCACGTGTGCGAGGACAGTGCAGAAAGTGACGCCGAGCGAGAGCTATACGATACAGAACCTACACTGGCTTCCGGTAACATTTAGAATGGACCTGTCTCAAAACCCTGCCCTCTTTTCTTGATCCTCCAATCACAGCTGTCGCTTACCTCTGACTTCCTCGTACAAACAAAGTTTGTACGAGGAAGTCCGAGGTAAGCGACAGCTGTGATTGGAGGATCAAGAAAAGGGGCAGGGTTTGAGACAGGTCTATTGATTTCAAGGTCCTCCTCCTCAGGGCCGGACTGGGGAAATAATTCATACCGGGAGATATAGCGCGAAATATAGCCCCAATCAGGCCACTTTTTAAGCGGGGGGTCTGGGGGTCCCCCACCAGGAATTTTTTTTTTACAAAGACTTAATTTCCTGCATTCTGGTGAATTTTAGTGCATGTGAATCACAAACTAATGAGCCAACAATTGCTTAGTACAATACTGTTATACTGTACTGTTATGGACCTCAAATAAAACTGTTGTGGCACTAGCAATGCTACTCTCTCCACCTTCAAAAAGAAAAAAGCAAGAGCACAGCATATTTTTCTATTTACTATTATAATACAGTTAACCACTCTCTCCTGTAAGGGCCTTTATTTTTCTTTGTTTTATCCCTCTCTCCTCCACCCTTTCTCTTTCTTCCACTGTCCATCTTGACATCAACGTTAATTGACTTTCGCTCTACTGTATCTCTCCCGAGTCCCTCACTACCTGGCTCACTGCCTGGCTGTTATTCTGCATCTGAGTGCCGTCTGCCATTCCATTCGCCGCCTCCGCTGTCAATCAGTTGTATCGCCTGGTCCCGCCTCCACCAATCACAAGCGGCAGCACGGCTCCATTGTGTGTGTGTGCGTCAGCGTGAGGGAGAGAGTCAGATAGTTCTCCAACTCTGTCGCAGACATTGAAATCCTGGTTGTTCCCCACCCACCTAGGTTATCTAACTATCGCGCCGCGCCGCCGCCACAACTAGAAACAATGGCCTGGCAATTTTATTTTATTTTTTTATATATATTTTTTTTTATCTGTGCAGGCCAGGCCACCGGGAAAACTCACGGTGCTCCCGATGGCCAGTCCGGGCCTGCTCCTCCTTATATACAAAGTATAAACATTGCGATCATCTATATTGAAGGTTCCAAGCCACAGTCTAAAGAAAATCGGGGATGCAGCCTTTGCTAACTATGCACCAAAGTTATGGAACACACTACCTATGGACATTAGGGAAGCTAGATCTCTTAATATTTTCAGAAATAAGCTAAAAACGTACCTCTTCACCATAGCCTTCTAATACACCCCGCTGTTGATTGTACTGTAGCACTATTTTACTCTGGCCATTCTATTGCATAATTTTACTATCTATTCTACTATTCTATTATTGCACTGTATTATTGGTGTGCAAACCAGTCAACTTACAAAAAATAGCCTGTTGGAGGATTTCAACAAGATAAATGCGACAATATTGCAAAATATTTCACTATAATATTTCAAAGTGAAGTAAAAAATATTATAATAATTATTTGATCATGTTAAAAAAGGGGAAATAAAAAACATTTGTAAAAAAATAAATTAAAAATTAATCAGTGGGGCACAGATGATCATCAGTAGGGCACGTGCCCTACTGATAGTGGTCTAAATACGCCGATGGGTGCGTGTCTATCTACACAATACAACCAACACTACCCATCTACACAATAAACCACCTACAGTATCTAAACACAGAGATACATAGATACACTACTTATCTACACAATACAGAAATACATGGACACTAGTTATACACAATACAACCAACACTACCCATCTACACAATACACTACCTAAACAATTGATTGATTGAAAACTTTATTAACAGATTGCAGAATGGGTACAATACAGTACAGCTAAACAACTGCTAAGAGGATGAAGACCAGAGAAAGACTTTCATCAAGACATTTATTGAGCCGTACTGTATTGTACCCATTCTGCAATCTGTTAAATAAAGTTTTCATTCATTCACATTTAGAGACATACAAATATACGGTACTAAAGAAAGATAGAACATCATAAAAAAAATAGAAATCAGAAGGAAAAGAAAATGTACATGGGGGGGGGGGTTTGACATTTACCGGGCCAGTTTCTAATTGCAGCCTCCCGTAGGTGCTCTTTGAGAGCTGTTTAAGTCCAGCGCCTCGTTGGTGCAGTAGGCAGCGCGTCAGTCTCATAATCTGAAGATTGTGAGTTTGAGCCTCACATGGGGCAGTATCTTTTAAGGATAGAATTTCTATACAACGCTTGCTTAACATGTGAAAATATCAACCACTAGGGAAGCAAAGAGAACATGAATCCCTATCATGGAAACCTCATATCACAGCCATAACTACAAAAATGGCCAAGAGTATTGGTATTCTTGGAAAAACATGTCACTTGCTGAGCACAGAGGTTGCCACAATGTTATATTACTCTATGGTTTACCCATATATCAATTACTGTAATTTAGTTTGGGGTAGTACTCATCAGACCAAACTTGAGCCCATATACCGTCTGCAGAAACGAGCTCTAAAAATAATCAGCTGTGTTCAACGAAGTCATTCTTCTCAGCCTCTATTCCATAAGTTAGGTATACTCAGTGTTTATCAAGTGAATCATCTTCAGACTGGTTTATTTGTGCATAGTTCTTTAAACAGAGCCCTTCCCCCTTTTTTTCATGACATGTTTGCCCACAATCACCAAATTCATAATTACCCCACACGTAGTTCCTGTTTGCTTAGACCACCCTTTTCCCGCACTTCCCAATCTCAGTTTTGTTTGCTCTACCGAGGGTCAAAGTTGTGGAACTCTTTGCCTCCACATATTTTGGAATTTTCTTTTCTGAAATTCAAAAGAGCACTGAAATCTCATCTCCTAGATCACCAATATTTCCCATATGGACTTCCTTTACAAACTGTGGTCTGATGGCTTGATGTATTTTGTTATTGTATTTTCGTATTATTATATATTCTTCCTGTCATTAATTGTTTTCTCTATACCAGAAATCGTATGGCATGGGGTGCCTGCTTCGGTGTCTATGTAGGCCTGCTTGTGTGCGTTTGTTTGTTTGGGGGGGGGGGGGGGGGGGGGGATTTTATATTTTATCTTGATATAATGTAATTTTGCTTCCTGGTGAATGCCACATGCAAGCCCCTTGAGGGTTTTTAGGCAATTCTCCTACACATCCCTTGTGGATTATATTGTATTATAATTGTTTTTATATGTGTAAATAAACAAACAAACAAACAAACAAACAAACAAACACAGAGATACATAGATACTTATCTACACAATACAGAGATAAATGGACACTAGTTATACACAATACAACCAACACTACCCATCTACACAATACACTACCTAAACAATTGATTGATTGAAAACTTTATTAACAGATTGCAGAATGGGTACAATACAGTACAGCTAAACAACTGCTAAGAGGATGAAGACCAGAGAAAGACTTTCATCAAGACATTTATTGAGCCATACTGTATTGTACCCATTCTGCAATCTGTTAAATAAAGTTTTCATTCATTCACATTTAGAGACATACAAATATACGGTACTAAAGAAAGATAGAACATCATAAAAAAAATAGAAATCAGAAGGAAAAGAAAATGTACATGGGGGGGGGATTTTGACATTTACCGGGCCAGTTTCTAATTGCAGCCTCCCGCAGGTGCTCTTTGAGAGCTGTTTAAGACCAGCGCCTCGTTGGCGCAGTAGGCAGCGCGTCAGTCTCATAATCTGAAGATTGTGAGTTTGAGCCTCACACGGGGCAGTATTTTTTAAGGATAGAATTTCTATACAACGCTCGCTTAACATGTGAAAATATCAACCACTAGGGAAGCAGAGAGAACATGTGTTTAGCTTCTCCCTGTTAAGCTGTAGGCTGTATTTCGCCTAAAGGTACATGCCTAAGTAAATGGAAGATTGCTCCACTTCTGCAAGGTCAATTTGCATGTTCTTGGTATCTAGGAACATCTATGGGACCTGGGGGTATGTATTTCCAGTGTCAGAAATATTGTGTCTGTTACTAGGCTGAGTAAATTGTAATGAAGAAAAGGAGAATATAAATTATGATTTATGATTTTTGCATCTTTGATCATGTTAAATCTGCGGGGCACGAGAAAATGCTCACTGAGCTCATTCACCACCTTATTGAGATCATGTGTACAAAAAAGCTAAGCAAATGAATAAAGGGAAGATGATTAAACAGAAGGATTTATAGATACCGTAATTAATGATAATTTTAATTATAAATTCATATTTGACCTTGAACTTGACCTTGACCTTATTATGGCCAAATCATACATCTATGGATAGGGAAAATGCTCCTCTTTCCAATGGCAGGGTTGAATCTGGATTTAGTAATTTCCTTGCGGTTTTTACGATAATTCGCATTTTCCGATAAATTCGTATTTCCGATAAATCGTATAAAACATCGGTAAAAATGAAAATATACACTTTGACTACTGTTTTTGCTAGGGTTATGGTATTTACTCTTGGCTACAATTTTTTTTTAAACATTAACCTCTTAACATCCAAGGGCCCACATGTGGACGATTCTTTGCCGACCTCTAGTAGATAGAATTAAAGCCCTATTTGTTGCCTGTCGATTGTCCTTTCAGGTGACAAAATCCATTCAGCGGTTCTCGAGTTACATGCCGATATGTGAGGCGTGCCCCAAAGTACGCAGAAGTACACATTACCACCCCCGATTACCGGGGCTCTAGCTCCGTCAATAATTTGGTGATCTCGAAAATCTTTGCACAGGGTTGTAGCCAATGAGTGTGGCTTTCCAATAACCCATGATATAATTGGGGATCTAATACGGTCTCTATTGATCGATTTATGATAAAGAAAAGCAGGGTCCTAGGGGGACCTTAAGGCTTAACAGGTGAAAGTTCAAACTTGACAGCAAAATGAACATGCATGATCCGAGGGGAGGACATGCTATTTGCCGAAACCAGGGATCAAACCAGGGACCTTTATATCTTCAGTCTAACGCTCTCCCAACTGAGGTATTTTGGCTTCGCTATGGCAGCAGGCTGCTGCTTTCACCCACTGGGCCAGTATTAAGTATGGCTTCTGAGAATTATGTGTTGTCCTGTGGCAGAGATGGGTGGTGCAGCCTCTTGAGGTGTCTTTGAGAGCAGGCAATGGAGCAGGGGAATTAGCTCAAATGGTACAGTGCTTGCTTAGCATGCGAGAGGTAGTGGGATTGATGCCTGCATTCTCCAAGACAGCCTTTCTTCCAAGCTCTCTGGGTAAATTGACAACTACTCTATAGTGATCTTCAGCCAAGAAAGACATATTGCTTCACAACTGCTTTTAGAACCCACGTGTCAAAAATAATGCTATGGTCTTTTAAGTGTTTAAAGATTAATAAATCAGGCAAAAGTGCAATTGTTTCTGCCCACTTTCCAACCGGGACCTTCAGTGTGCGAGGCGAAGGTGATAGCAGCTAGACTAAAGAAACTGCAGGCTGCTCTGGAGATACAAAGTGTATTCTCCTTGCACAATGTAATAAGGCTCAGTTAAATCTGCTTCAGAAAAAGCCAAATGCCTATGGTCTTTAGAAAATGACAGGTAAGCTTTGAATAAGGATACGCATCAGCTCATGTACAGTTGAGCCATATGTCCAGCGCCTCTTTGGTGCAGTAGGCAGCGCGTTAGTCTCATAATCTGAAGGTTGTGAGTTCGAGCCTCACACAGGGCAGTATTGTTTTTTTTATATCCACTTTTTCTCCTTATTTTTAAATTTTTCTCCCATCCCAATTTCGCCTTGCCAATTCTCCCTTCAATTCTCCCCTCCCCTGTCTCGAACGTTGCTAGACTATGCCTCCCACCGGTCGGCTGCAGTGAGGACCAAGCCTTGCATCACGTGTCCCCTCCGGTACACGAGGAGGCAGCTGTCGCATCTTTTCACCTGTACAGCGCAATCTCTCAGCGGCGAGGATTAACGCGTGGGAGGCTCACGCTGCCCCAGTTGCTTCCTGATTCTGCTGTACAGGCGCACCAACCGACCTGTAGGAGTTGCCGTCCACAACGTCCAATCCCCACCCACCAGCTTTCCCACCCCAAACACTGCCAATTGTGTTAGTATGAACGACCAGCCAAGCTGGTAGCAACGCAGAGAGCTGGGCTCGAACCCAGCATCTCCTGCGTTAGTGGCGAGCGCCTTGCCCACTGCGCCACTTGGCCGCCGGGGGCAGTATCGTTTAAGGATAGAATTTCTATACAACGCTCGCTTAACATGTGAAAATATCAACCACTAGGGAAGCAAAGAGAACATGTGTTTAGCTTCTCCTTAATGAAAGTTCAAACTTGGAAGCAAAATTAACATGCATCAGCCAAGGGGAGGACATGGTATTTGCCGAAACCAGGGATCAAACCAGGGACCTTTAGATTTTCAGTCTAACGCTCTCCCAACTGAGCTATTTCGGCATCGCTATGGCAGCAGGCTGCTGCTTTCACCCACTGGGCCAGTATTAAGTATGGCTTCTGAGAATTATGTGTTGTCCTGTGGCAGACATGGGTGGTGCAGCCTCTTGAGGTGTCTTTGAGAGCAGGCAATGGAGCAGGGGAATTAGCTCAAATGGTAGAGCGCTCGCTTAGCATGCAAGAGGTAGCGCGATCGATGCCCGCATTCTCCAAGACAGCTTTTCTTCCAAGCTCACTGGGTAAATTGACAGCTACACTATCGTGATCTTCATCCAAGAAACACTTATTGCTTCACAACTGCTTTTAGAACTGTGGGATATTCGTGGATATCCTGAAGAAGAATGTTCTCAGTCAACCGAGGTTTGGATAATAATAAAGGTTTATTAACCAATCAGATAGAAATATACACATAGTATTTAGAGAGAATGGCTGAGGCTCTCGCCCCAGGTGATCAGCTGAAATGACCCAGGTAAAGAGACCTGGAATGTTGTTGGGACGAGCATTATATAGTTAAAAGGGGGGAGGTGGTCCCATTTGATAGGTCAAATGGGGGGGGGGGGGGGTACAGGATTGGGGAGAGGGGGGGGACACAGGATTGGGGAGAAAGGGGAGGGGAATGTCTTTACATGAGGGAGTTGGGGAATCATTATATTATTCCACAGTTACTCACTTTTCTCTTCATAATGTGGGTGAGATTACTGTATAATATCAGGGGAGGGGGATGTCTTTACATGTGGGATATTCGTGGATATCCTGAAGAAGAATGTTCTCAGTCAACCGAGGTTCAGTTAATAACAAAGGTTTATTAACCAAACAGATAGAAATATACATAGTACATAGAGAGAATGGCTGAGGTTCTCGCCCCAGGTGATCAGCTGAAAAGACCCAGGTAAAGAGCCCTGGAATGTTGTTGGGAGGAGCATTATATAGTTACAAGGGGGGGGAGGTGGTCCCATTTGATAGGTCAAATGGGGGGGGGGGGGATACAAGATTGGGGAGAGGGGGGGGGGACACAGGATTGGGGAGAAAGGGGAGGGGAATGTCTTTACATGAGGGAGTTGGGGAATCATTATATTATTCCACAGTTACTCACTTTTCTCTTCATAAATGATGAGGGGAATGTCTTTACATGAGGGAGTTGGGGAATCATTATATTATTCCACAGTTACTCACTTTTCTCTTCATAATGTGGGTGAGATTAATGTATAATACACCAGGATTATTTGGAACATGTAAAATATTGAAAAGTGAATATATATGGTAAAAGAATGGGATCGATGTAATCCATCGGTTATCAGATAATGAATGAAATAGAAAACAATTAAAATAATGAAAATTTTGGCCAATGTGATCTGTTGGTTGGCATTCATGATAATATCTATGGGAGCTAAGATCATGGTTGTACATACAGACATAGTAATAACCCAATTAAATACATGTGAACACTGTCTCTGTGTGGTCAGAGTGCACAGGGTGAAAACACAAAATCGTGTGCATAATTATCAGGAATAGGATTTACACATAAGCATTAACCTAGTGGCTAATGTGTACAAAAACATTTAAAAACCGTTAACCTAGTGGTTTGTATAAAAAACTGATATAAAAGGTGATTATGATAATCGTTATGCACTGTTCTAGTATTTTGCTGTGGTGCATACTATCAATGGTCAAAACAAAACTTGGTGTCTTGGAACAAACCAACTGGTTCTGCCCTGTTTAACAATATAATTTGCAATGTGACTCTGTGATCATTCCTTATTGTTATTATCAAATTGGTTAATGCAATCTTACTGATTGTATTTCATCATATTCTTAGTTAATAACTTTCCAGATACATATGAACTTTGTGAAACAGTTCTTGTTTGTGAATCTGACAGTTGTCGCTTCGCTGTTGACAAGCTGTTCTCTGCCAGGGGTGCGTCCTTCTGTGGTGGTCTTGATGTGTGTTGAATGTATCGTACATTCAGTTGATGTTTCTGTGAGTCTGTCGTGTGGCAGCGCCAGACAGTAAGACAGTAATCTAAAAAAAATAACAATGTGAACAATATGTGCTAGGCCTGTTTTACTGCAAGTGTTTAGGCGTTTCTCGTGTGTTCAGGTCCCCCTCCACTCCTTGTGTATCTCGTCAAAGGTCACAGGGTTATTGGGAGTGGTGGGGTGGTCGTCCACGGGGACGCTGTAGATTCCCCTCCCGGAGCCTGTGTTGCTCTTCATCTGCTGCTGTGCTCACGCTTGGCCTTTATCAGGCCCAGAGACATGGTCGGCCTTCCGTTCCTTGTTATCGCGGTACCACTTAGTGGAGGGCGAAGGTTTGCCGGTGTAGTGGCCAGTCAGTAGGACGCTCTCTCAGGTTGTGTCCGCAGCTCCTTGGCGGTGTCCTTCGTGGTCCTCTGCTGTTGTGGGTCGCTCAGGTCTCTGGGTTGTGTTCCTCTCTGCCTGGTCCCGCCCTCGTTCGTGGTTCAGGTCACGCGTCGTCTCACTCATCCTGTCCTCTCACCAATTTATGATCTGAGGATGATGAAAACTGCCTTAGAAAACCTCCTCACATAAATGATTCAACACCTTTCTGCTAAAGAGGAAAATCATTTTGGGTTAATTCAATTCATTGTGTAGTACCATCATGCATTTGATATCGTTTGGATCCGATCTTTGCATGGAATCAGAAAAAATCCTTTTTATCTTTATAATCTGTGATGTCAAATTGAAGTTGATCTTACCTCAGGCCGCGTACGATGGGTGTGCTTCAGGATACTTACCTTGCCATGACTTCTCTGGCTTTTCTCACATCTCAGTGTGGCTCATCATATTAGCATGGGGAAAAAACATAAAAATCTAGGCAGCCAGTTAATTTGGCATGAAAAACAATCATTCGTTTTCTCATTTACTCTTAAGTAGCATTAATTCAATTATCCTATAATACATCTTGTGCATTTTGATAATCATTGTGTAAATGATTATATTGATGTTCCAACTGGTGTTTCTTGATATTTGCAGTCATAGAAATGTATTAGTTTGTTAAAAAGAAGAGTCATGCATGTTATTAGTTAGTGGAAAAATAGAATTGTGAGTAATTTCCTGACTGCATTCATCAAGTACCAGTGACTCATGGTGTTTGCTATGGCAAGCTGATCTCCAGACATTGCATTCAATGCGTTTTGTGGTTCCCTGTTGTTATCCATTGTCAGGTGAGTCTCGGTGGTAACAAAGAGAAAATCTGCATCTAAAGCGATACTTCCTACTATACTAAGTATAGTGGAGATACTAAGTTGAGTCCCTAGGTGTGGTCAGGGTCCTCTCTAGCTTTTTGCATTGTCTTTCAGCTCCACATCGTCCTCAACTGATTTTCGTGTTCAAATGTAGATTATTTTGGGGTCTCAATTTACATGATTGTAGCTGGTCTCACTTTGTGTCCTGTCTGTGTTCAGATGCAAATCATTTGAGTTTCCGTCTTTTGTGATACAATTTGGGTGTAGACCTGCACTGCTCTGCATCTCGCCTCAGAGTCAGATCTGTCTGTCTCTTGGTTGTCTGTAAACACAAACACATGTTAATTTTCCACTCTTTTCTTTTCGTCTGGGTGAATTCTCTTTGACTGCCTGTGTGCTCAACAAACATTAGCTAGTCCTTCTCTATTTCATCATCTCACTCATCAATGTTACTGTGGAAAAGAGGAGGCATGATTTGGCCTCATCTAAACATTATCTGCATTTATTCATTATCTCTAAAGAAAGGTTGTTATTCTTTCTTTAGCTTTTAGATCAAATCTATCCAATTGATTAGAATCCTATTTAAAACTAGCTTTATGTGACTTATAACGTGTACATTAAAGCAACATAAACACTCAAGTGATCTGAGATAGTTGTAATTTACTGTAACTGAGATGATAGTTGTGTCATGCATCTATATTTAGGATTTTCATACTCACCGGAAAAAGTTGTTGTGCTGACATCGTCTTCATAGTTTAGTTCAGTTATTAAATAACCTTTATTAATAACAGATACTACACGTGGGTTTCATACACCCTTCGCCTCGGGCATATTAAACTTTATGTTCGCAATCCATGCAGTACTTTTCCACAAGCTCTCAATAGCCTGGAATTCACCTAAAACCAGCGTTTTGTAACCGAATGAACGAGCCTGTGCATATGTGAAACGTAAACAAACAGAAACAATAAAACTACAATTCCCAAATGGTTGTTCACGTGGGCCGGTCTTGTTGGTTCTGGAAATCACTATCCTAGTTTGTCGCGAGAGTTGCACCCCAATGTTATTCCCTGTATAACGTTAACTCGTTTCCCAATGCTCGGCGCGATATCAGCCGGTTCTTAACTAAATAAAGCACTGCGGCGGGTTCTAATACTGTGCACATACAAACGAGACTTAAACAGACAAACAAACAATAATACATACAAGATAACGTGTGTGCATACCTGGTCTGTATCGGATCGCTGTTAGTTTAATCGACCAGCATCTGCTGCGATAAGGCTTGATTACCCTCGGTTTAACTATACATCGTTATTAAGGCATAACGACCAACCCTGAACTTCGAAATTTAACAGCGCTATATTAGATTTGAATATACCGTTTAATCACACTCACGGCCCCTTCAACCCGCGACTAATGTCCCGTTTAATGTACATTCACGTACTACCGGGACGTCCCGTTGTCAGCTTCCCGCTATCTGTAGTGATCAATTGGTTCACCTAATCTGAATACATCTTTTTCAGGAATGGAAGAGGTCGTGGGCTAAGTTTGAGGTTGAAACTATGAATATTATGACGTTACTCTGGTAAATCTAATTATGATTATATCAGCTCTCGGTCCTACTTCCCGCCTTTTTGCAGAAGAATCACAGAACGTTTCTAACAGAGTAGCGTTTTCCAAGGATATCACGTCTAATAAGCCCACGTATCTTACTTTGTTGCCTATATTTCAGTCTGCATCAGCTAGACTAAGGATAGCAATCCAACAACCTTATGGTGTGCCCTAACTTTCGGTTGGCAACAGCTCAATCCGGGAACTGTGGGATATTCGTGAATATCCTGAAGAAGAATGTTCTCAGTCAACCGAGGTTCAGTTAATAACAAAGGTTTATTAACCAAACAGATAGAAATATACATAGTACATAGAGAGAATGGCTGAGGTTCTCGCCCCAGGTGATCAGCTGAAAAGACCCAGGTAAAGAGCCCTGGAATGTTGTTGGGAGGAGCATTATATAGTTACAAGGGGGGGAGGTGGTCCCATTTGATAGGTCAAATGGGGGGGGGGTATAGGATTGGGGAAAGGGGGGGGGACACAGGATTGGGGAGAAAGGGGAGGGGAATGTCTTTACATGAGGGAGTTGGGGAATCATTATATTATTCCACAGTTACTCACTTTTCTCTTCATAAATGATGAGGGGAATGTCTTTACATGAGGGAGTTGGGGAATCATTATATTATTCCACAGAACCCACGTGTCAAAAAGACTGCTATGGTCTTTTAAGTGTTTAAAGATGTATAAATCAGGCAAAATTGCAATTGTTTCTGCCCACTTTCCAACCGGGACCTTCAGTGTGCGAGGCGAAGGTGATAGCAGCTAGACTACCGAAACTGCAGGCTGCTCTGGAGATACAAAGTGTATTCTCCTTGCACAATGTAATAAGACTCAGTTAAATCTGCTTCAGGAGAATGCTTCAGAAAAAGCCAAATGTCTATGGTCTTTAGAAAATGACAGGTACGCTTTGAATAAGGATACGCATCAGCTCATGTACAGTTGAGCCATATGTCCAGCGCCTCATTGGCGCAGTAGGCAGAGCGTCTGTCTCATAATCTGAAGGTCGTGAGTTCGAGCCTCACATGGGGCAGTATTTTTTAAGGATAGAATTTCTACACAACGCTCGCTTAACATGTGAAAATATCAACCACTAGGGAAGCAAAGAGAACATGTGTTTAGCTTCTCCTTAATGAAAGTTCAAACTTGACAGCAAAATGAACATGCATCAGCCGAGGGGAGGATATGCTATGCTAGAAACAATTGCACTTTTGCCTGATTTATTCATCTTTAAACACTTAAAAGACCATAGCAGTCTTTTTGACATGTGGGTTCTAAAAGCAGTTGTGAAGCAATAAGTCTTTCTTGGCTGAAGATCCCTATAGAGTTGTTGTCAATTTACCCATAGAGCTTGGAAGAAAGGCTGTCTTGGAGAATGCGGGCATCGATCCCGCTACCTCTCGCATGCTAAGCGAGCGCTCTACCATTTGAGCTAATTCCCCTGCTCCTTTGAGATGCATCCAGCTGCAGGACCACAGCACCGACACTATCTGGACCGCGACACTTTGCGGACCCACACTCTCCGGACCCTCGCTCCCATTGGCTGACTTGGGTCACGTGACCGTCCCACGCAATGGCTGAATTGGAGTATTGCACTGCGGGATTGATTGATTGATTGATTGAAAACTTTATTAACAGATTGCAGAATGGGTACACGTGACCGTCACAGGCCCGGATTTGGGTCACGTGATTGTCCCACCCAATGGCTGAATTGGAGTATTGCACTGCGGGATTAATTGATTGATTGATTGATTGATTGAAAACTTTATTAACAGATTGCAGAATGGGTACACGTGACCGTCACAGGTCCGGATTGATTGATTGATTGATTGAAAACTTTATTAACAGATTGCAGAATGGGTACAGTACAGCGCAATACACACAATTGTTAAGGGGATGCAGACCAGAGAAAGACCTCAATGCAGTACTGTTACATTTGTGACATACAGTAAATATATACAAAGGGGGAGGGAACTGTACATTTGTGATGAATTGAAAATGGGGACCCTGATGTAAACAAGACCGGGGGGGGGGAGAGTGCCCTTCCAAAGCAACTTTTTTTGGTTTGGCAATGTCCGATCTTTCCTTGCACGATTTTGCGCGCCGCGTGGGAGTAATAAATTCGAGACACATATTCGTTTGCAAAGAGGTGTCCCATGTTCTCCTCTATGGCCGTGAATATTTTCACGCGGATCGGAATCACGGCGCGCCCGTGGGACACTTTACCGTTTCAGCGAGTTTATTCCATGCTTTCAACTTTCCTTTTCTCAGCGTTTTCGGGGCTACATGTGAATGGGTAAAAGTTGCGGGACGCCCAGATGTACCCACGGTAGAAAGCTCGCATGGAGCCTATAATAGGCTCACTTAATACAGCATTTTTAAAATCACGCAACATTTTCAGGGTTGCGAGCCGACCTTTTCCCCTCGTTTTCGATGATGGAAGTGATTTAGGAAAAGCTTCGACACGCCGAGAGGTACTAGTGAATTTAAACTCGCGAGGATCGGTGCAACATTCGGCCCGTGGGAGCCGTGGGGTGAGAGAAAGAGAGAGAGAGAGAGAGAGAGAGAGAGAGAGAGAGAGAGAGAGAGAGAGAACACAGAGAGATCAAGCCTCCCCTTGTATATATTTACTGTATGTCACAAATATAACAGTACTGCATTGAGGTCTTTCTCTGGTCTGCATCCCCTTAACAATTGTGTGTATTGAGCTGTACTGTACATTCTGCAATCTGTTAATAAAGTTTTCAATCAATCAATCAATCCCGCAGTGCAATACTCCAATTCAGCCATTGGGTGGGGCGGTCACGTGACCCAAATCAGCCAATGGGAGCGAGGATCCGGAGAGTGTGGGTCCGCAAAGTGTCGCGGTACTGAGAGTGTCGGTGCTGTAGTCCTGCAGCTGGATACTATTGGCTCCATTGCCTGCTCTCAAAGACACCTCAAGAGGCTGCACCACCCATGTCTGCCACAGGACAACACATCATTCTCAGAAGCCATACTGGCCCAGTGGGTGAAAGCAGCAGCCTGCTGCCATAGTGAAGCCGAAATAGCTCAGTTGGGAGAGCGTTAGACTGAAGATCTAAAGGTCCCTGGTTCGATCCATGGTTTCGGCAAAAAGCATGTCCTCCCCTCGGCTGATGCATGTTCATTTTGCTGTCAAGTTTGAACTTTCATTAAGGAGAAGCTAAACACATGTTCTCTTTGCTTCCCTAGTGGTTGATATTTTCACATGTTAAGCAAGCGTTGTATAGAAATTCTATCCTTAAAAATACTGCCCCGTGTGAGGCTCGAACTCACGACCTTCAGATTATGAGACTGACGCGCTGCCTACTGCGCCAACGAGGCGCTGGACATATGGCTCAACTATACATGAGCTGATGCGTATCCTTATTCAAAGCGTACCTGTCATTTTCTAAAGACCATAGACATTTGGCTTTTTCTGAAGCATTCTCCTGAAGCAGATTTAACTGAGTCGTATTACATTGTGCAAGGAGAATACACTTTGTATCTCCAGAGCAGCCTGCAGTTTCGGTATTCTAGCTGCTATCACCTTCGCCTCGCACACTGAAGGTCCCGGTTGGAAAGTGGGCAGAAACAATTGCACTTTTGCCTGATTTATTCATCTTTAAACACTTAAAAGACCATAGCAGTCTTTTTGACATGTGGGTTCTAAAAGCAGTTGTGAAGCAATAAGTCTTTCTTGGCTGAAGATCCCTATAGAGTTGTTGTCAATTTACCCATAGAGCTTGGAAGAAAGGCTGTCTTGGAGAATGCGGGCATCGATCCCGCTACCTCTCGCATGCTAAGCGAGCGCTCTACCATTTGAGCTAATTCCCCTGCTCCATTGAGATGCATCCAGCTGCAGGACCACAGCACCGACACTATCTGGACCGCGACACTTTGCGGACCCACACTCTCCGGACCCTCGCTCCCATTGGCTGACTTGGGTCACGTGACCGTCCCACGCAATGGCTGAATTGGAGTATTGCACTGCGGGATTGATTGATTGATTGATTGAAAACTTTATTAACAGATTGCAGAATGGGTACACGTGACCGTCACAGGCCCGGATTTGGGTCACGTGATTGTCCCACCCAATGGCTGAATTGGAGTATTGCACTGCGGGATTAATTGATTGATTGATTGATTGAAAACTTTATTAACAGATTGCAGAATGGGTACACGTGACCGTCACAGGCCCGGATTGATTGATTGATTGATTGAAAACTTTATTAACAGATTGCAGAATGGGTACAGTACAGCGCAATACACACAATTGTTAAGGGGATGCAGACCAGAGAAAGACCTCAATGCAGTACTGTTACATTTGTGACATACAGTAAATATATACAAAGGGGGAGGGAACTGTACATTTGTGATGAATTGAAAATGGGGACCCTGATGTAAACAAGACCGGGGGGGGGAGAGTGCCCTTCCAAAGCAACTTTTTTTGGTTTGGCAATGTCCGATCTTTCCTTGCACGATTTTGCGCGCCGCGTGGGAGCAAATTCGAGACACATATTCGTTTGCAAAGAGGTGTCCCATGTTCTCCTCTATGGCCGTGAATATTTTCACGCGGATCGGAATCACGGCGCGCCCGTGGGACACTTTACCGTTTCAGCGAGTTTATTCCATGCTTTCAACTTTCCTTTTCTCAGCGTTTTCGGGGCTACATGTGAATGGGTAAAAGTTGCGGGACGCCCAGATGTACCCACGGTAGAAAGCTCGCATGGAGCCTATAATAGGCTCACTTAATACAGCATTTTTAAAATCACGCAACATTTTCAGGGTTGCGAGCCGACCTTTTCCCCTCGTTTTCGATGATGGAAGTGATTTAGGAAAAGCTTCGGCACGCCGAGAGGTACTAGTGAATTTAAACTCGCGAGGATCGGTGCAACATTCGGCCCGTGGGAGCCGTGGGGTGAGAGAAAGAGAGAGAGAGAGAGAGAGAGAGAGAGAGAGAGAGAGAGAGAGAGAGAGAACACAGAGAGATCAAGCCTCCCCTTGTATATATTTACTGTATGTCACAAATATAACAGTACTGCATTGAGGTCTTTCTCTGGTCTGCATCCCCTTAACAATTGTGTGTATTGAGCTGTACTGTACATTCTGCAATCTGTTAATAAAGTTTTCAATCAATCAATCAATCCCGCAGTGCAATACTCCAATTCAGCCATTGGGTGGGGGCGGTCACGTGACCCAAATCAGCCAATGGGAGCGAGGATCCGGAGAGTGTGGGTCCGCAAAGTGTCGCGGTACTGAGAGTGTCGGTGCTGTAGTCCTGCAGCTGGATACTATTGGCTCCATTGCCTGCTCTCAAAGACACCTCAAGAGGCTGCACCACCCATGTCTGCCACAGGACAACACATCATTCTCAGAAGCCATACTGGCCCAGTGGGTGAAAGCAGCAGCCTGCTGCCATAGTGAAGCCGAAATAGCTCAGTTGGGAGAGCGTTAGACTGAAGATCTAAAGGTCCCTGGTTCGATCCATGGTTTCGGCAAAAAGCATGTCCTCCCCTCGGCTGATGCATGTTCATTTTGCTGTCAAGTTTGAACTTTCATTAAGGAGAAGCTAAACACATGTTCTCTTTGCTTCCCTAGTGGTTGATATTTTCACATGTTAAGCAAGCGTTGTATAGAAATTCTATCCTTAAAAAATACTGCCCCGTGTGAGGCTCGAACTCACGACCTTCAGATTATGAGACTGACGCGCTGCCTACTGCGCCAACGAGGTGCTGGACATATGGCTCAACTATACATGAGCTGATGCGTATCCTTATTCAAAGCGTACCTGTCATTTTCTAAAGACCATAGACATTTGGCTTTTTCTGAAGCATTCTCCTGAAGCAGATTTAACTGAGTCGTATTACATTGTGCAAGGAGAATACACTTTGTATCTCCAGAGCAGCCTGCAGTTTCGGTATTCTAGCTGCTATCACCTTCGCCTCGCACACTGAAGGTCCCGGTTGGAAAGTGGGCAGAAACAATTGCACTTTTGCCTGATTTATTCATCTTTAAACACTTAAAAGACCATAGCAGTCTTTTTGACATGTGGGTTCTAAAAGCAGTTGTGAAGCAATAAGTCTTTCTTGGCTGAAGATCCCTATAGAGTTGTTGTCAATTTACCCATAGAGCTTGGAAGAAAGGCTGTCTTGGAGAATGCGGGCATCGATCCCGCTACCTCTCGCATGCTAAGCGAGCGCTCTACCATTTGAGCTAATTCCCCTGCTCCATTGAGATGCATCCAGCTGCAGGACCACAGCACCGACACTATCTGGACCGCGACACTTTGCGGACCCACACTCTCCGGACCCTCGCTCCCATTGGCTGACTTGGGTCACGTGACCGTCCCACGCAATGGCTGAATTGGAGTATTGCACTGCGGGATTGATTGATTGATTGATTGAAAACTTTATGAACAGATTGCAGAATGGGTACACGTGACCGTCACAGGCCCGGATTTGGGTCACGTGATTGTCCCACCCAATGGCTGAATTGGAGTATTGCACTGCGGGATTAATTGATTGATTGATTGATTGAAAACTTTATTAACAGATTGCAGAATGGGTACATGTGACCGTCACAGGCCCGGATTGATTGATTGATTGACTGAAAACTTTATTAACAGATTGCAGAATGGGTACACGTGACCGTCACAGGCCCGGATTTGGGTCACGTGATTGTCCCACCCAATGGCTGAATTGGAATATTGCACTGCGGGATTAATTGATTGATTGATTGATTGATTGATTGAAAACTTTATTAACAGATTGCAGAATGGGTACACGTGACCGTCACAGGCCCGGATTAATTGATTGATTGATTGAAAACTTTATTAACAGATTGCAGAATGGGTACAGTACAGCGCAATACACACAATTGTTAAGGGGATGCAGACCAGAGAAAGACCTCAATGCAGTACTGTTACATTTGTGACATACAGTAAATATATACAAGGGGGAGGGAACTGTACATTTGTGATGAATTGAAAATGGGGACCCTGATGTAAACAAGACCGGGGGGTGGAGAGTGCCCTTCCAAAGCAACTTTTTTTGGTTTGGCAATGTCCGATCTTTCCTTGCACGATTTTGCGCGCCGCGTGGGAGCAAATTCGAGACACATATTCGTTTGCAAAGAGGTGTCCCATGTTCTCCTCTATGGCCGTGAATATTTTCACGCGGATCGGAATCACGGCGCGCCCGTGGGACACTTTACCGTTTCGGCGAGTTTATTCCACGCTTTCAACTTTCCTTTTCTCAGCGTTTTCGGGGCTACATGTGAATGGGTAAAAGTTGCGGGACGCCCAGATGTACCCACGGTAGAAAGCTCGCATGGAGCCTATAATAGGCTCACTTAATACAGCATTTTTAAAATCACACAACATTTTCAGGGTCGCGAGCCGACCTTTTCCCCTCGTTTTCGATGATGGAAGTGATTTAGGAAAAGCTTCGGCACGCCGAGAGGTACTCGTGGATTTAATCTCGCGAGGATCAGGGCAACATTCGGCCCGTGGGAGCCGTGGGGTGAGAGAAAGAGAGAGAGAGAGAGAGAGAGAGAGAGAGAGAGAGAGAGAGAGAGAGAGAGAGAGAGAGAGAGAGAGAACACAGAGAGATCAAGCCTCCCCTTGTATATATTTACTGTATGTCACAAATATAACAGTACTGCATTAAGGTCTTTCTCTGGTCTGCATCCCCTTAACAATTGTGTGTATTGAGCTGTACTGTACATTCTGCAATCTGTTAATAAAGTTTTCAATCAATCAATCAATCCCGCAGTGCAATACTCCAATTCAGCCATTGGGTGGGGCGGTCACGTGACCCAAATCAGCCAATGGGAGCGAGGATCCGGAGAGTGTGGGTCCGCAAAGTGTCGCGGTACTGAGAGTGTCGGTGCTGTAGTCCTGCAGCTGGATACTATTGGCTCCATTGCCTGCTCTCAAAGACACCTCAAGAGGCTGCACCACCCATGTCTGCCACAGGACAACACATAATTCTCAGAAGCCATACTGGCCCAGTGGGTGAAAGCAGCAGCCTGCTGCCATAGTGAAGTTGAAATAGCTCAGTTGGGAGAGCGTTAGACTGAAGATCTAAAGGTCCCTGGTTCGATCCCTGGTTTCGGCAAAAAGCATGTCCTCCCCTCAGCTGATGCATGTTCATTTTGCTGTCAAGTTTGAACTTTCATTAAGGAGAAGCTAAACACATGTTCTCTTTGCTTCCCTAGTGGTTGATATTTTCACATGTTAAGCAAGCGTTGTATAGAAATTCTATCCTTAAAAAATACTGCACCGTGTGAGGCTCGAACTCACGACCTTCAGATTATGAGACTGACGCGCTGCCTACTGCGCCAACGAGGCCAACAAGGCGCAGTACATATGGCTCAACTATACATGAGCTGATGCGTATCCTTATTCAAAGCGTACCTGTCATTTTCTAAAGACCATAGACATTTGGCTTTTTCTGAAGCATTCTCCTGAAACAGATTTAACTGAGTCGTATTACATTGTGCAAGGAGAATACACTTTGTATCTCCAGAGCAGCCTGCAGTTTCGGTATTCTAGCTGCTATCACCTTCGCCTCGCACACTGAAGGTCCCGGTTGGAAAGTGGGCAGAAACAATTGCACTTTTGCCTGATTTATTCATCTTTAAACACTTAAAAGACCATAGCAGTCTTTTTGACATGTGGGTTCTAAAAGCAGTTGTGAAGCAATAAGTCTTTCTTGGCTGAAGATCCCTATAGAGTTGTTGTCAATTTACCCATAGAGCTTGGAAGAAAGGCTGTCTTGGAGAATGCGGGCATCGATCCCGCTACCTCTCGCATGCTAAGCGAGCGCTCTACCATTTGAGCTAATTCCCCTGCTCCTTTGAGATGCATCCAGCTGCAGGACCACAGCACCGACACTATCTGGACCGCGACACTTTGCGGACCCACACTCTCCGGACCCTCGCTCCCATTGGCTGACTTGGGTCACGTGACCGTCCCACGCAATGGCTGAATTGGAGTATTGCACTGCGGGATTGATTGATTGATTGAAAACTTTATTAACAGATTGCAGAATGGGTACACGTGACCGTCACAGGCCCGGATTTGGGTCACGTGATTGTCCCACCCAATGGCTGAATTGGAGTATTGCACTGCGGGATTAATTGATTGATTGATTGATTGATTGAAAACTTTATTAACAGATTGCAGAATGGGTACACGTGACCGTCACAGGCCCGGATTGATTGATTGATTGATTGAAAACTTTATTAACAGATTGCAGAATGGGTACAGTACAGCGCAATACACACAATTGTTAAGGGGATGCAGACCAGAGAAAGACCTCAATGCAGTACTGTTACATTTGTGACATACAGTAAATATATACAAAGGGGGAGGGAACTGTACATTTGTGATGAATTGAAAATGGGGACCCTGATGTAAACAAGACCGGGGGGGGGAGAGTGCCCTTCCAAAGCAACTTTTTTTGGTTTGGCAATGTCCGATCTTTCCTTGCACGATTTTGCGCGCCGCGTGGGAGCAAATTCGAGACACATATTCGTTTGCAAAGAGGTGTCCCATGTTCTCCTCTATGGCCGTGAATATTTTCACGCGGATCGGAATCACGGCGCGCCCGTGGGACACTTTACCGTTTCAGCGAGTTTATTCCATGCTTTCAACTTTCCTTTTCTCAGCGTTTTCGGGGCTACATGTGAATGGGTAAAAGTTGCGGGACGCCCAGATGTACCCACGGTAGAAAGCTCGCATGGAGCCTATAATAGGCTCACTTAATACAGCATTTTTAAAATCACGCAACATTTTCAGGGTTGCGAGCCGACCTTTTCCCCTCGTTTTCGATGATGGAAGTGATTTAGGAAAAGCTTCGGCACGCCGAGAGGTACTAGTGAATTTAAACTCGCGAGGATCGGTGCAACATTCGGCCCGTGGGAGCCGTGGGGTGAGAGAAGAGAGAGAGAGAGAGAGAGAGAGAGAGAGAGAGAGAGAGAGAGAGAGAGAGAGAGAGAGAGAGAGAGAGAACACAGAGAGATCAAGCCTCCCCTTGTATATATTTACTGTATGTCACAAAAATAACAGTACTGCATTGAGGTCTTTCTCTGGTCTGCATCCCCTTAACAATTGTGTGTATTGAGCTGTACTGTACATTCTGCAATCTGTTAATAAAGTTTTCAATCAATCAATCAATCCCACAGTGCAATACTCCAATTCAGCCATTGGGTGGGGCGGTCACGTGACCCAAATCAGCCAATGGGAGCGAGGATCCGGAGAGTGTGGGTCCGCAAAGTGTCGCGGTACTGAGAGTGTCGGTGCTGTAGTCCTGCAGCTGGATACTATTGGCTCCATTGCCTGCTCTCAAAGACACCTCAAGAGGCTGCACCACCCATGTCTGCCACAGGACAACACATCATTCTCAGAAGCCATACTGGCCCAGTGGGTGAAAGCAGCAGCCTGCTGCCATAGTGAAGCCGAAATAGCTCAGTTGGGAGAGCGTTAGACTGAAGATCTAAAGGTCCCTGGTTCGATCCATGGTTTCGGCAAAAAGCATGTCCTCCCCTCGGCTGATGCATGTTCATTTTGCTGTCAAGTTTGAACTTTCATTAAGGAGAAGCTAAACACATGTTTTCTTTGCTTCCCTAGTGGTTGATATTTTCACATGTTAAGCAAGCGTTGTATAGAAATTCTATCCTTAAAAAATACTGCCCCGTGTGAGGCTCGAACTCACGACCTTCAGATTATGAGACTGACGCGCTGCCTACTGCGCCAACGAGGCGCTGGACATATGGCTCAACTATACATGAGCTGATGCGTATCCTTATTCAAAGCGTACCTGTCATTTTCTAAAGACCATAGACATTTGGCTTTTTCTGAAGCATTCTCCTGAAGCAGATTTAACTGAGTCGTATTACATTGTGCAAGGAGAATACACTTTGGATCTCCAGAGCAGCCTGCAGTTTCTGTATTCTAGCTGCTATCACCTTCGCCTCGCACACTGAAGGTCCCGGTTGGAAAGTGGGCAGAAACAATTGCACTTTTGCCTGATTTATTCATCTTTAAACACTTAAAAGACCATAGCAGTCTTTTTGACATGTGGGTTCTAAAAGCAGTTGTGAAGCAATAAGTCTTTCTTGGCTGAAGATCCCTATAGAGTTGTTGTCAATTTACCCATAGAGCTTGGAAGAAAGGCTGTCTTGGAGAATGCGGGCATCGATCCCGCTACCTCTCGCATGCTAAGCGAGCGCTCTACCATTTGAGCTAATTCCCCTGCTCCATTGAGATGCATCCAGCTGCAGGACCACAGCACCGACACTATCTGGACCGCGACACTTTGCGGACCCACACTCTCCGGACCCTCGCTCCCATTGGCTGACTTGGGTCACGTGACCGTCCCACGCAATGGCTGAATTGGAGTATTGCACTGCGGGATTGATTGATTGATTGAAAACTTTATTAACAGATTGCAGAATGGGTACACGTGACCGTCACAGGCCCGGATTTGGGTCACGTGATTGTCCCACCCAATGGCTGAATTGGAGTATTGCACTGCGGGATTAATTGATTGATTGATTGATTGATTGAAAACTTTATTAACAGATTGCAGAATGGGTACACGTGACCGTCACAGGCCCGGATTGATTGATTGATTGATTGAAAACTTTATTAACAGATTGCAGAATGGGTACAGTACAGCGCAATACACACAATTGTTAAGGGGATGCAGACCAGAGAAAGACCTCAATGCAGTACTGTTACATTTGTGACATACAGTAAATATATACAAGGGGGAGGGAACTGTACATTTGTGATGAATTGAAAATGGGGACCCTGATGTAAACAAGACTGGGGGGGGGGAGAGTGCCCTTCCAAAGCAACTTTTTTTGGTTTGGCAATGTCCGATCTTTCCTTGCACGATTTTGCGCGCCGCGTGGGAGCACATTCGAGACACATATTTGTTTGCAAAGAGGTGTCCCATGTTCTCCTCTATGGCCGTGAATATTTTCACGCGGATCGGAATCACGGCGCGCCCAGTGGGACACTTTACCGTTTAGGCGAGTTTATTCCACGCTTTCAACTTTCCTTTTCTCAGCGTTTTCGGGGCTACATGTGAATGGGTAAAAGTTGCGGGACGCCCAGATGTACCCACGGTAGAAAGCTCGCATGGAGCCTATAATAGGCTCACTTAATACAGCATTTTTAAAATCACGCAACATTTTCAGGGTCGCGAGCCGACCTTTTCCCCTCGTTTTCGATGATGGAAGTGATTTAGGAAAAGCTTCGGCACGCCGAGAGGTACTCGTGAATTTAATCTCGCGAGGATCGGGGCAACATTCGGCCCGTGGGAGCCGTGGGGTGAGAGAAAGAGAGAGAGAGAGAGAGAGAGAGAGAGAGAGAGAGAGAGAGAGAGAGAGAGAGAGAGAGAACACAGAGAGATCAAGCCTCCCCTTGTATATATTTACTGTATGTCACAAATATAACAGTACTGCATTGAGGTCTTTCTCTGGTCTGCATCCCCTTAACAATTGTGTGTATTGAGCTGTACTGTACATTCTGCAATCTGTTAATAAAGTTTTCAATCAATCAATCAATCCCGCAGTGCAATACTCCAATTCAGCCATTGGGTGGGGCGGTCACGTGACCCAAATCAGCCAATGGGAGCGAGGATCCGGAGAGTGTGGGTCCGCAAAGTGTCGCGGTACTGAGAGTGTCGGTGCTGTAGTCCTGCAGCTGGATACTATTGGCTCCATTGCCTGCTCTCAAAGACACCTCAAGAGGCTGCACCACCCATGTCTGCCACAGGACAACACATAATTCTCAGAAGCCATACTGGCCCAGTGGGTGAAAGCAACAGCCTGCTTCCATAGTTAAGCCGAAATAGCTCAGTTGGGAGAGCGTTAGACTGAAGATCTAAAGGTCCCTGGTTCGATCCATGGTTTCGGCAAAAACCATGTCCTCCCCTCCGCTGATGCATGTTCATTTTGCTGTCAAGTTTGAACTTTCATTAAGGAGAAGCTAAACACATGTTCTCTTTGCTTCCCTAGTGGTTGATATTTTCACATGTTAAGCAAGCGTTGTATAGAAATTCTTTCCTTAAAAAATACTGCCCCGTGTGAGGCTCGAACTCACAACCTTCAGATTATGAGACTGACGCGCTGCCTACTGCGCTAACGAGGCGCTGGACATATGGCTCAACTATACATGAGCTGATGCGTATCCTTATTCAAAGCATACCTGTCATTTTCTAAAGACCATAGACATTTGGCTTTTTCTGAAGCATTCTCCTGAAGCAGATTTAACTGAGTCGTATTACATTGTGCAAGGAGAATACACTTTGTATCTCCAGAGCAGCCTGCAGTTTCGGTATTCTAGCTGCTATCACCTTCGCCTCGCACACTGAAGGTCCCGGTTGGAAAGTGGGCAGAAACAATTGCACTTTTGCCTGATTTATTCATCTTTAAACACTTAAAAGACCATAGCAGTCTTTTTGACATGTGGGTTCTAAAAGCAGTTGTGAAGCAATAAGTTTTTCTTGGCTGAAGATCCCTATAGAGTTGTTGTCAATTTACCCATAGAGCTTGGAAGAAAGGCTGTCTTGGAGAATGCGGGCATCGATCCCGCTACCTCTCGCATGCTAAGCGAGCGCTCTACCATTTGAGCTAATTCCCCTGCTCCATTGAGATGCATCCAGCTGCAGGAGCACAGCACCGACACTATCTGGACCGCGACACTTTGCGGACCCACACTCTCCGGACCCTCGCTCCCATTGGCTGACTTGGGTCACGTGACAGTCCCACGCAATGGCTGAATTGGAGTATTGCACTGCGGGATTGATTGATTGATTGATTGAAAACTTTATTAACAGATTGCAGAATGGGTACACGTGACCGTCACAGGCCCGGATTTGGGTCACGTGATTGTCCCACCCAATGGCTGAATTGGAGTATTGCACTGCGGGATTAATTGATTGATTGATTGATTGATTGATTGAAAACTTTATTAACAGATTGCAGAATGGGTACACGTGACCGTCACAGGCCCGGATTGATTGATTGATTGATTGAAAACTTTATTAACAGATTGCAGAATGGGTACAGTACAGCGCAATACACACAATTGTTAAGGGGATGCAGACCAGAGAAAGACCTCAATGCAGTACTGTTACATTTGTGACATACAGTAAATATATACAAAGGGGGAGGGAACTGTACATTTGTGATGAATTTAAAATGGGGACCCTGATGTAAACAAGACCGGGGGGGGAGAGTGCCCTTCCAAAGCAACTTTTTTTGGTTTGGCAATGTCCGATCTTTCCTTGCACGATTTTGCGCGCCGCGTGGGAGCAAATTCGAGACACATATTCGTTTGCAAAGAGGTGTCCCATGTTCTCCTCTATGGCCGTGAATATTTTCACGCGGATCGGAATCACGGCGCGCCCGTGGGACACTTTACCGTTTCAGCGAGTTTATTCCACGCTTTCAACTTTCCTTTTCTCAGCGTTTTCGGGGCTACATGTGAATGGGTAAAAGTTGCGGGACGCCCAGATGTACCCACGGTAGAAAGCTCGCATGGAGCCTATAATAGGCTCACTTAATACAGCATTTTTTAAATCACGCAACATTTTCAGGGTCGCGAGCCGACCTTTTCCCCTCGTTTTCGATGATGGAAGTGATTTAGGAAAAGCTTCGGCACGCCGAGAGGTACTCGTGAATTTAATCTCGCATGGATCGGGGCAACATTCGGCCCGTGGGAGCCGTGGGGTGAGAGAAAGAGAGAGAGAGAGAGAGAGAGAGAGAGAGAGAGAGAGAGAGAGAGAGAGAGAGAGAGAGAGAGAGAACACAGAGAGATCAAGCCTCCCCTTGTATATATTTACTGTATGTCACAAATATAACAGTACTGCATTGAGGTCTTTCTCTGGTCTGCATCCCCTTAACAATTGTGTGTATTGAGCTGTACTGTACATTCTGCAATCTGTTAATAAAGTTTTCAATCAATCAATCAATCCCGCAGTGCAATACTCCAATTCAGCCATTGGGTGGGGCGGTCACGTGACCCAAATCAGCCAATGGGAGCGAGGATCCGGAGAGTGTGGGTCCGCAAAGTGTCGCGGTACTGAGAGTGTCGGTGCTGTAGTCCTGCAGCTGGATACTATTGGCTCCATTGCCTGCTCTCAAAGACACCTCAAGAGGCTGCACCACCCATGTCTGCCACAGGACAACACATCATTCTCAGAAGCCATACTGGCCCAGTGGGTGAAAGCAGCAGCCTGCTGCCATAGTGAAGCCGAAATAGCTCAGTTCGGGCGGCACCCTGGAGTAGTTGGCCTTAACGTCCATTCACTCGCTCTTAACATCGATCCATTCCCTTAACGACCATCCACTCCCTGTTTACAAAACCATGTATTATTTTGGTCATATGTGGCGCTGTTGCGAGTTTGTGGATGCTGCGCTGCTGTATCCACATTTAGGAGGAGAAGAACAGAAGAAGAGATCCGTTTTGCAGAGCTGGAGAAAGTAGCGTTGAAGGTGAGTTTAAACTACTAAATAAGATCCGATTCCTAAACACTGTCACAACAGCAGTCATATTGTATATTTTCAACAATACGTTTGTTTACCAATAGGTTATTGGGTTTGTGTTGCCGCTGTTTAAAGAGACTCCAATTGAATTGATTTACCGAGTGACTGAGTTCGTTTTTTCTCAAATGTAAACTACAGTATAAGATCCCAACAATGTCACAACAGCAGTCATATTGTATATTTTCAACAATACGTTTGTTTACCAATAGGTTCTGTTTTTGAGTTTGTGTTGGCAGTTTCAACAGTTGGATGTACTCCGTGAAGCTGACTGAGTCATGTTTTGTTTCTGCCCAGCAGATCTATAATAACGATAATACATTGTGTCCTATCTATCTATCTATCTATCTGCAATGCTTTTATTTTTTACTCCGTTTATTTGATCAGGGACAGTGCATATCAATCAACAGTTATACATTTATAAATGAATACAAATTAAAAACTGTAAATATGCCAACATTAGCAGGGTTGCTAGTTTTCAGTTGTAGTCCCTGGGCTAGATGTTTAAAGCCCAACCTCCAGGTTAAACCCTACTGATCAATTATGGGTAGTTTACATCATTGGTATATAATTATATATATATCTGTACATATCTCTTACCTACTCTTACTAGTTACACTGCTAGCCAGTATGACTTACTACCATAGTGTCTTTATACCTGTATCACTGTACATATTAATACTATATCTAAATCTGTACATATCTCTTACCTACTCTTACTAGTTACACTGCTGGCCAGTATGACTTACTACCATAGTGTATTTATACCTGTATCACTGTACATATTAATATAATACTATATCTATATCTGTACATATCTCTTACCTACTCTTACTAGTTACACTGCTGGCCAGTATGACTTACTACCATAGTGTCTTTATACCTGTATCACTGTACATATTAATACTATATCTAAATCTGTACATATCTCTTACCTACTCTTACTAGTTACACTGCTGGCCAGTATGACTTATACCATAGTGTCTTTATACCTGTATCACTGTACATATTAATACTACAACTCTGTACATACATGTAGTACTCATAGTACTAATTTATATATGTTATACCCAGTTTAACCACCTGTACAGTGTATATTACTATTTCACGTTACTGCTACATAGTCACTCTGGTTGGATGCCAAACCTCTTTTAGTTGTACTGTACTTGTGCTGCATGATGACAATACATTACAATCTGCACTGAATTAGTCACAGAATGTTTTGGGACTAGAAGGTTTACAGGTTTACAGGGTTAACCGGCTGTCGTGTGGCAGTGAAAGGGTTAACCTTCTGTGTATTGTTGAAGGTTTAGTCCACATTGTTTATTGAACAAAAATACAACATGAAGGTTGGCCTTTAAGCCAGAAACAATAGTACTGTTACATTTGTGACATACGATATGCAAATATACAGTAAGGAACCTGACGCAAACTTTGCCATCACAACCATTGAACTATTATAATAGTTAGGATCTATGGGTAACAGTACTGTATATTTGCATATCGTATATGTCACAAATGTAACAGTACTATATACCTGTATGTCATGTATGTCCCTATGTCATAAATGTCATGATGTCATGTATGTTGTGTGTGTCATAAATGTCACTATGAATTGAAAATAGGGGACCCTGATGTAAACAAGACAAACGTCTTTCTCTGGTCTGCATCCCCTTAACAATTGTGTGTATTGAGCCGTACTGTATTGTACCCATTCTGCAATCTGTTAAATAAAGTTTTCATTCATTCATTCAGTGAGATGCTGGAGAAGCAGCAGCAACAACAACAGCGGCTCCCCAAGAGGACAGACACAACTGCCTCGCCTGTGGTCAGCCAAAGTCCCGGTTCCTCAGAGATGGCTCCACCATCCACTTTTTTTTTTATCAGACTGGAGCGGTGAGATACTGTACTTCTACTGCTCCACTAAGGTCTTCCAGACCTATGCAGCAGAAGGACTCACCAATCCCAGGATGCCATTCCAGGACTTTGTTGAGACAGAGTTTTTTCAGAGGGAGTTGGAGGCCTGGAGGGATGTCTTTATTCTCCTTTATTTTATATATCAGAGGATTTTATAGTATGTCTGCACTTTATGTGCTCATTTCATCATTCATGTATTTTACATTCTACTAAAACTGAATCAAACCATAAACAAGGTGGCCCTAAAGGATGTTAGATCCTAATGTGAAAAACTGTGATTTTATATGTCTGCTCATTTGACTTATTTCTACTTTTATCTTTATGCCCCACTATCTGCTGGGTGCATACTATAACCTTATCATGTTTTGTAACAGATTACAGAAGCATATTGGAACGTGAGGTTCTGATATGAATTGATTAATATATCTGCATTATTTTATCCCACTTTATGCTTTGCTCTTGCTGCTTGTTTTACACTGATTTTATGTTTTATTTCTTACTGATGTAAAGCACTTTGAACTGCAATCCCCTGTATGAAAGGTGCTATACAAATAAAGTTATTATTATTATTATTACTGAGACACAGTTATTTCAGATAGATAGTTTTTAAACCAGCTCAAAGCCGTTTTACCAAGACCTATATGCAGCCAAGCCTCTGCAGTAATGCGTGATCCACAGAGTCAAACGCTTTAGACAGATCAACAAACAATGCTGCACAGTGTTTTTTCTTGTCTAGTGCTTCAATTATGTCATTTGAGACTAGCATAGTCGCTGAAGTACTATGGATCTGAAGCCTGACTGAGACTTGTTAAGAATATTATGGTCAGCTAGAAACTCTTTCAGTTTGTTTACAAGAGATTCAAAGACTTTGGCCATTACAGACAATCTGGAAATAGGGCGATAATTATTTAGGTCAGAGGGGTCCCCGCCCTTTAACAAGGGGAGAACCATGGCCGACTTCCATGAGCTAGGTAATTCACCAGATATGATATGAACATTTCCTGATGACGCTGCCATTTTAGCTCTAATTAAGAATGACAGTGACCTAGCTGACTATTATTTGGAAATCCAGTGGTTTGTAAACTGGTGCGACAATAACTGTCTGGTTTTAAATGTTAAGAAGACTGAGGAGATGGTGTTTGACCCCAGAGGTGTTGGGGACCACAGGCCTGTGGTCATCCACACACAGTCCTGTGCATAAATTAAGAAACATGATTTAAGTTGACAAAAACCTCTGCCGCTACAATCTAATGATAATCTAAATATGTGCAACAAGGAGAGACGGGGACAGAATGAATGAATGAAAACTTTATTTAACAGATTGCAGAATGGGTACAATACAGTACGGCTCAATACACAAAATGTTTAAGGGGATGCAGAGCAGAGAAAGACATTTGTCTTGTTTACATCAGGGTCCCCCATTTTCAATTCATAGTGACATTTATGACATACATGACATTTATGACAGGGACATACATGACATACAGGTATATAGTACTGTTACATTTGTGACATACGATATGCAAATATACAGTAAGGAACCTGACGCAAACTTTGCCATCACAACCATTGAACTATTATAATAGCTTTACTATTATAATCTAAATCTGTGCAATATTCATGTTTATTTAGTGATATTCATGTTTATTGATTCAACATAGCTGTTTATCTTTGATAATGTATGACAGGCTTTTGCCCCGACCGGGATTCGAACACGGCTGCACGAGAGCAGTTCAGCTCCTTGGACAGCATGACAAATGCACCCATTTCATTGGCTGTCAGTCTGTTACACCTATACACGGCTGGCCTTCGGGGGAGAGCGTTAGACTGAAGATCTAAAGGTCCCTGGTTCGATCCCTGGTTTCGGCAAAAAGCATGTCCTCCCCTCGGCTGATGCATGTTCATTTTGCTGTCAAGTTTGAACTTTCATTAAGGAGAAGCTAAACACATGTTCTCTTTGCTTCCCTAGTGGTTGATATTTTCACATGTTAAGCAAGCGTTGTATAGAAATTCTATCCTTAAAAAATACTGCCCCGTGTGTGGCTCGAACTCATGACCTTCAGATTATGAGACTGACGCGCTGCCTACTGCGCCAACAAGTTGCTGGACATATGGCTCAACTATACATGAGCTGATGCGTATCCTTATTCAAAGCGTACCTGTCATTTTCTAAAGACCATAGACATTTGGCTTTTTCTGAAGCATTCTCCTGAAGCAGATTTAATTGAGTCGTATTACATTGTGCAAGGAGAATACACTTTGTATCTCCAGAGCAGCCTGCAGTTTCGGTAGTCTAGCTGCTATCACCTTCGCCTCGCACACTGAAGGTCCCGGTTGGAAAGTGGGCAGAAACAATTGCACTTTTGCCTGATTTATTCATCTTTAAACACTTAAAAGACCATAGCAGTCTTTTTGACATGTGGGTTCTAAAAGCAATAAGTCTTTCTTGGCTGAAGATCCCTATAGAGTTGTTGTCAATTTACCCATAGAGCTTGGAAGAAAGGCTGTCTTGGAGAATGCGGGCATCGATCCCGCTACCTCTCGCATGCTAAGCGAGCGCTCTACCATTTGAGCTAATTCCCCTGCTCCATTGAGATGCATCCAGCTGCAGGACCACAGCACCGACACTCTCTGGACCGCGACACTTTGCGGACCCACACTCTCCGGACCCTCGCTCCCATTGGCTGACTTGGGTCACGTGACCGTCCCACGCAATGGCTGAATTGGAGTATTGCACTGCGGGATTGATTGATTGATTGATTGAAAACTTTATTAACAGATTGCAGAATGGGTACACGTGACCGTCACAGGCCCGGATTTGGGTCACGTGATTGTCCCACCCAATGGCTGAATTGGAGTATTGCACTGCGGGATTAATTGATTGATTGATTGATTGATTGAAAACTTTATTAACAGATTGCAGAATGGGTACACGTGACCGTCACAGGCCCGGATTGATTGATTGATTGATTGAAAACTTTATTAACAGATTGCAGAATGGGTACAGTACAGCGCAATACACACAATTGTTAAGGGGATGCAGACCAGAGAAAGACCTCAATGCAGTACTGTTACATTTGTGACATACAGTAAATATATACAAGGTGGAGGGAACTGTACATTTGTGATGAATTGAAAATGGGGACCCTGATGTAAACAAGACCGGGGGGGGGGAGAGTGCCCTTCCAAAGCAACTTTTTTTGGTTTGGCAATGTCCGATCTTTCCTTGCACGATTTTGCGCGCCGTGTGGGAGCAAATTCGAGACACATATTCGTTTGCAAAGAGGTGTCCCATGTTCTCCTCTATGGCCGTGAATATTTTCACGCGGATCGGAATCACGGTGCGCCCAGTGGGACACTTTACCGTTTAGGCGAGTTTATTCCACGCTTTCAACTTTCCTTTTCTCAGCGTTTTCGGGGCTACATGTGAATGGGTAAAAATTGCGGGACGCCCAGATGTACCCACGGTAGAAAGCTCGCATGGAGCCTATAATAGGCTCACTTAATACAGCATTTTTAAAATCACTCAACATTTTCAGGGTCGTGAGCCGACCTTTTCCCCTCGTTTTCGATGATGGAAGTGATTTAGGAAAAGCTTCGGCACGCCGAGAGGTACTCGTGGATTTAATCTTGCGAGGATCGGGGCAACATTCGGCCCGTGGGAGCCGTGGGGTGAGAGAAAGAGAGAGAGAGAGAGAGAGAGAGAGAGAGAGAGAGAGAGAGAGAGAGAGAGAGAGAGAGAGAGAAAGAGAGAGAGAACACAGAGAGATCAAGCCTCCCCTTGTATATATTTACTGTATGTCACAAATATAACAGTACTGCATTGAGGTCTTTCTCTGGTCTGCATCCCCTTAACAATTGTGTGTATTGAGCTGTACTGTACATTCTGCAATCTGTTAATAAAGTTTTCAATCAATCAATCAATCCCGCAGTGCAATACTCCAATTCAGCCATTGGGTGGGGCGGTCACGTGACCCAAATCAGCCAATGGGAGCGAGGATCCGGAGAGTGTGGGTCCGCAAAGTGTTGCGGTACTGAGAGTGTCGGTGCTGTAGTCCTGCAGCTGGATACTATTGGCTCCATTGCCTGCTCTCAAAGACACCTCAAGAGGCTGCACCACCCATGTCTGCCACAGGACAACACATAATTCTCAGAAGCCATACTGGCCCAGTGGGTGAAAGCAGCAGCCTAATGCCATAGTGAAGCCGAAATAGCTCAGTTCGGAGAGCGTTAGACTGAAGATCTAAAGGTCCCTGGTTCCATCCCTGGTTTCGGCAAAAAGCATGTCCTCCCCTCGGCTGATGCATGTTCATTTTGCTGTCAAGTTTGAACTTTCATTAAGGAGAAGCTAAACACATGTTCTCTTTGCTTCCCTAGTGGTTGATATTTTCACATGTTAAGCAAGCGTTGTATAGAAATTCTATCCTTAAAAAATACTGCCCCGTGTGAGGCTCGAACTCACGACCTTCAGATTATGAGACTGACACGCTGCCTACTGCGCCAACGAGGCGCTGGACATATGGCTCAACTATACATGAGCTGATGCGTATCCTTATTCAAAGCGCACCTGTCATTTTCTAAAGACCATAGACATTTGGCTTTTTCTGAAGCATTCTCCTGAAGCAGATTTAACTGAGTCGTATTACATTGTGCAAGGAGAATACACTTTGTATCTCCAGAGCAGCCTGCAGTTTCGGTAGTCTAGCTGCTATCACCTTCGCCTCGCACACTGAAGGTCCCGGTTGGAAAGTGGGCAGAAACAATTGCACTTTTGCCTGATTTATTCATCTTTAAACACTTAAAAGACCATAGCAGTCTTTTTGACATGTGGGTTCTAAAAGCAGTTGTGAAGCAATAAGTCTTTCTTGGCTGAAGATCCCTATAGAGTTGTTGTCAATTTACCCATAGAGCTTGGAAGAAAGGCTGTCTTGGAGAATGCGGGCATCGATCCCGCTACCTCTCGCATGCTAAGCGAGCGCTCTACCATTTGAGCTAATTCCCCTGCTCCATTGAGATGCATCCAGCTGCAGGACCACAGCACCGACACTATCTGGACCGCGACACTTTGCGGACCACACTCTCCGGACCCTCGCTCCCATTGGCTGACTTGGGTCACGTGACCGTCCCACGCAATGGCTGAATTGGAGTATTGCACTGCGGGATTGATTGATTGATTGATTGAAAACTTTATTAACAGATTGCAGAATGGGTACACGTGACCGTCACAGGCCCGGATTTGGGTCACGTGATTGTCCCACCCAATGGCTGAATTGGAGTATTGCACTGCGGGATTAATTGATTGATTGATTGATTGATTGAAAACTTTATTAACAGATTGCAGAACGGGTACACGTGACCGTCACAGGCCCAGATTGATTGATTGATTGATTGAAAACTTTATTAACAGATTGCAGAATGGGTACAGTACAGCGCAATACACACAATTGTTAAGGGATGCAGACCAGAGAAAGACCTCAATGCAGTACTGTTACATTTGTGACATACAGTAAATATATACAAAGGGGAGGGAACTGTACATTTGTGATGAATTGAAAATGGGGACCCTGATGTAAACAAGACCGGGGGGGGAGAGTGCCTTCCAAAGCAACTTTTTTGGTTTGGCAATGTCCGATCTTTCCTTGCACGATTTTGCGCGCCGCGTGGGAGCAAATTCGAGACACATATTTGTTTGCAAGGAGGTGTCCCACGTTCTCCCTATGTCCGTGAATATTTTCACGCGGATCGGAATCACGGCGCGCCCGTGGACACTTTACCGTTTCGGGGAGTTTATTCCATGCTTTCAACTTTCCTTTTCTCAGCCTTTTTCGGGGCTACATGTGAATGGGTAAAAGTTGCGGACGCCCAGATGTACCCACGGTAGAAAGCTCGCATGGAGCCTATAATAGGCTCACTTAATACAGCATTTTTAAAACCACGCACATTTTCAGGGTCGCGAGCCAACCTTTTTCCCTCGTTTTCGATGATGGAAGTGATTTAGGAAAAGCTTCAGCACGCCGAGAGGTACTCGTGGATTTAATCTCGCGAGGATCGGGGCAACATTCGGCCCGTGGAGCCGTGGGTGAGAGAAGAGAGAGAGAGAGAGAGAGAGAGAGAGAGAGAGAGAGAGAGAGAGAGAGAGAGAGAGAGAGAGAGAGAGAGAGAGAGAGAGAGAGAGAGAGAGAGAGAGAGAGAGAGAGAGAGAGAGAGGGGAGAGAGAACACAGAGAGATCAGCCTCCCCTTGTATATATTTTCTGTATGTCACAAATATAACAGTACTGCATTGAGGTCTTTCTCTGGTCTGCATCCCCTTAACAATTGTGTGTATTGAGCTGTAACTGTACATTCTGCAATCTGTTAATAAAGTTTTCAATCAATCAATCAATCCCGCAGTGCAATTACTCCAATTCAGCCATTGGGTGGGGCGGTCACGTGACCCAAATCAGCCAAATGGGAGCGAGGATCCGGAGAGTGTGGGTCCGCAAGGGTCGCGGTACTGAGAGGTCGGTGCTGTAGTCCTGCAGCTGGATACTATTGGCTCCATTGCCTGCTCTCAAAGACACCTCAAGAGGCTGCACCACCCATGTCTGCCACAGGACAACACATAATTCTCAGAAGCCATACTGGCCCAGTGGGTGAAAGCAGCAGCCTGCTGCCATAGTGAAGCCGAAATAGCTCAGTTGGGAGGGCGTTAGACTGAAGATCTAAAGGTCCCTGGTTCGATCCCTGGTTTCGGCAAAAAGCATGTCCTCCCCTCGGCTGATGCATGTTCATTTTGCTGTCAAGTTTGAACTTTCATTAAGGAGAAGCTAAACACATGTTCTCTTTGCTTCCCTAGTGGTTGATATTTTCACATGTTAAGCAAGCGTTGTATAGAAATTCTATCCTTAAAAATACTGCCCCGTGAAGGCTCGAACTCACGACCTTCAGATTATGAGACTGGCGCGCTGCTACTGCGCCAACGAGGCGCTGGACATATGGCTCAACTATACATGAGCTGATGCGTATCCTTATTCAAAGCGTACCTGTCATTTCTAAAGACCATAGACATTTGGCTTTTTCTGAAGCATTCTCCTGAAGCAGATTTACTGAGTCGTATTACATTGTGCAAGGAGAATACACTTTGTATCCTCCAGAGCAGCCTGCAGTTTCGGTAGTCTAGCTGCTATCACCTTCGCCTCGCACACTGAAGTCCCGGTTGGAAAGTGGGCAGAAACAATTGCACTTTTGCCTGATTTATTCATCTTAAACACTTAAAAGACCATAGCAGTCTTTTTGACATGTGGGTTCTAAAAGCAGTTGTGAAGCAATAAGTCTTTCTTGGCTGAAGATCCCTATAGAGTTGTTGTCAATTTACCCATAGAGCTTGGAAGAAAGGCTGTCTTGGAGAATGCGGGCATCGATCCCGCTACCTCTCGCATGCTAAGCGAGCGCTATACCATTTGAGCTAATTCCCCTGCTCCATTGAGATGCATCCAGCTGCAGGACCACAGCACCGACACTATCTGGACCGCGACACTTTGCGGACCCACACTCTCCGGACCCTCGCTCCCATTGGCTGACTTTGGTCACGTGACCGTCCCACGCAATGGCTGAATTGGAGTATTGCACTGCGGGATTGATTGATTGATTGATTGAAAACTTTATTAACAGATTGCAGAATGGGTACACGTGACCGTCACAGGCCCAGATTTGGGTCACGTGATTGTCCCACCCAATGGCTGAATTGGAGTATTGCACTGCGGGATTAATTGATTGATTGATTGATTGATTGAAAACTTTATTAACAGATTGCAGAATGGGTACACGTGACCGTCACAGGCCCAGATTGATTGATTGATTGATTGAAAACTTTATTAACAGATTGCAGAATGGGTACAGTACAGCGCAATACACACAATTGTTAAGGGGATTCAGACCAGAGAAAGACCTCAATGCAGTACTGTTACATTTGTGACATACAGTAAATATATACAAGGGGGAGGGAACTGTACATTTGTGATGAATTGAAAATGGGGACCCTGATGTAAACAAGACCGGGGGGGGGAGAGTGCCCTTCCAAAGCAACTTTTTTTGGTTTGGCAATGTCCGATCTTTCCTTGCACGATTTTGCGCGCCGCGTGGGAGCAAATTCGAGACACATATTTGTTTGCAAAGAGGTGTCCCACGTTCTCCTCTATGTCCGTGAATATTTTCACGCGGATCGGAATCACGGCGCGCCCGTGGGACACTTTACCGTTTCGGCGAGTTTATTCCACGCTTTCAACTTTCCTTTTCTCAGCGTTTTCGGGGCTACATGTGAATGGGTAAAAGTTGCGGGACGCCGAGATGTACCCACGGTAGAAAGCTCGCATGGAGCCTATAATAGGCTCACTTAATACAGCATTTTTAAAACCACGCAACATTTTCAGGGTCGCGAGCCAACCTTTTTCCCTCGTTTTCGATGATGGAAGTGATTTAGGAAAAGCTTCAGCACGCCGAGAGGTACTCGTGGATTTAATCTCGCGAGGATCGGGGCAACATTCGGCCTGTGGGAGCCGTGGGGTGAGAGAAAGAGAGAGAGAGAGAGGAGAGAGAGAGAGAGAGAGAGAGAGAGAGAGAGAGAGAGAGAGAGAGAGAGAGGAGAGAGAGAGAGAACACAGAGAGATCAAGCCTCACCTTGTATATATTTACTGTATGTCACAAATATAACAGTACTGCATTGAGGTCTTTCTCTGGTCTGCATCCCCTTAACAATTGTGTGTATTGAGCTGTACTGTACATTCTGCAATCTGTTAATAAAGTTTTCAATCAATCAATCAATCCCGCAGTGCAATACTCCAATTCAGCCATTGGGTGGGGCGGTCACGTGACCCAAATCAGCCAATGGGAGCGAGGATCCGGAGAGTGTGGGTCCGCAAAGGGTCGCGGTACTGAGAGTGTCGGTGCTGTAGTCCTGCAGCTGGATACTATTGGCTCCATTGCCTGCTCTCAAAGACACCTCAAGAGGCTGCACCACCCATGTCTGCCACAGGACAACACATAATTCTCAGAAGCCATACTGGCCCAGTGGGTGAAAGCAGCAGCCTGCTGCCATAGTGAAGCCGAAATAGCTCAGTTGGGAGAGCGTTAGACTGAAGATCTAAAGGTCCCTGGTTCGATCCCTGGTTTCGGCAAAAAGCATGTCCTCCCCTCGGCTGATGCATGTTCATTTTGCTGTCAAGTTTGAACTTTCATTAAGGAGAAGCTAAACACATGTTCTCTTTGCTTCCCTAGTGGTTGATATTTTCACATGTTAAGCAAGCGTTGTATAGAAATTCTATCCTTAAAAAATACTGCCCCGTGTGAGGCTCGAACTCACGACCTTCAGATTATGAGACTGGCGCGCTGCCTACTGCGCCAACGAGGCGCTGGACATATGGCTCAACTATACATGAGCTGATGCGTATCCTTATTCAAAGCGTACCTGTCATTTTCTAAAGACCATAGACATTTGGCTTTTTCTGAAGCATTCTCCTGAAGCAGATTTAACTGAGTCGTATTACATTGTGCAAGGAGAATACACTTTGTATCTCCAGAGCAGCCTGCAGTTTCGGTAGTCTAGCTGCTATCACCTTCGCCTCGCACACTGAAGGTCCCGGTTGGAAAGTGGGCAGAAACAATTGCACTTTTGCCTGATTTATTCATCTTTAAACACTTAAAAGACCATAGCAGTCTTTTTGACATGTGGGTTCTAAAAGCAGTTGTGAAGCAATAAGTCTTTCTTGGCTGAAGATCCCTATAGAGTTGTTGTCAATTTACCCATAGAGCTTGGAAGAAAGGCTGTCTTGGAGAATGCGGGCATCGATCCCGCTACCTCTCGCATGCTAAGCGAGCGCTATACCATTTGAGCTAATTCCCCTGCTCCATTGAGATGCATCCAGCTGCAGGACCACAGCACCGACACTATCTGGACCGCGACACTTTGCGGACCCACACTCTCCGGACCCTCGCTCCCATTGGCTGACTTTGGTCACGTGACCGTCCCACGCAATGGCTGAATTGGAGTATTGCACTGCGGGATTGATTGATTGATTGATTGAAAACTTTATTAACAGATTGCAGAATGGGTACACGTGACCGTCACAGGCCCAGATTTGGGTCACGTGATTGTCCCACCCAATGGCTGAATTGGAGTATTGCACTGCGGGATTAATTGATTGATTGATTGATTGATTGAAAACTTTATTAACAGATTGCAGAATGGGTACACGTGACCGTCACAGGCCCAGATTGATTGATTGATTGATTGAAAACTTTATTAACAGATTGCAGAATGGGTACAGTACAGCGCAATACACACAATTGTTAAGGGGATTCAGACCAGAGAAAGACCTCAATGCAGTACTGTTACATTTGTGACATACAGTAAATATATACAAGGGGGAGGGAACTGTACATTTGTGATGAATTGAAAATGGGGACCCTGATGTAAACAAGACCGGGGGGGGGAGAGTGCCCTTCCAAAGCAACTTTTTTTGGTTTGGCAATGTCCGATCTTTCCTTGCACGATTTTGCGCGCCGCGTGGGAGCAAATTCGAGACACATATTCGTTTGCAAAGAGGTGTCCCACGTTCTCCTCTATGGCCGTGAATATTTTCACGCGGATCGGAATCACGGCGCGCCCGTGGGACACTTTACCGTTTCGGTGAGTTTATTCCACGCTTTCAACTTTCCTTTTCTCAGCATTTTCGGGGCTACATGTGAATGGGTAAAAGTTGCGGGACGCCCAGATGTACCCACGGTAGAAAGCTCGCATGGAGCCTATAATAGGCTCACTTAATGCAGCATTTTTAAAATCACGCAACATTTTCAGGGTCGCGAGCCGACCTTTTCCCCTCGTTTTCGATGATGGAAGTGATTTAGGAAAAGCTTCAGCACGCCGAGAGGTACTCGTGGATTTAATCTCGCGAGGATCGGGGCAACATTCGGCCCGTGGGAGCCGTGGGGTGAGAGAAAGAGAGAGAGAGAGAGAGAGAGAGAGAGAGAGAGAGAGAGAGAGAGAGAGAGAGAGAGAGAGAAGAGAGAGAGAGAGAACACAGAGAGATCAAGCCTCCCCTTGTATATATTTACTGTATGTCACAAATATAACAGTACTGCATTGAGGTCTTTCTCTGGTCTGCATCCCCTTAACAATTGTGTGTATTGAGCTGTACTGTACATTCTGCAATCTGTTAATAAAGTTTTCAATCAATCAATCAATCCCGCAGTGCAATACTCCAATTCAGCCATTGGGTGGGGCGGTCACGTGACCCAAATCAGCCAATGGGAGCGAGGATCCGGAGAGTGTGGGTCCGCAAAGTGTTGCGGTACTGAGAGTGTCGGTGCTTTAGTCCTGCAGCTGGATACTATTGGCTCCATTGCCTGCTCTCAAAGACACCTCAAGAGGCTGCACCACCCATGTCTGCCACAGGACAACACATAATTCTCAGAAGCCATACTGGCCCAGTGGGTGAAAGCAGCAGCCTAATGCCATAGTGAAGCCGAAATAGCTCAGTTCGGAGAGCGTTAGACTGAAGATCTAAAGGTCCCTGGTTCCATCCCTGGTTTCGGCAAAAAGCATGTCCTCCCCTCGGCTGATGCATGTTCATTTTGCTGTCAAGTCTGAACTTTCATTAAGGAGAAGCTAAACACATGTTCTCTTTGCTTCCCTAGTGGTTGATATTTTCACATGTTAAGCAAGCGTTGTATAGAAATTCTATCCTTAAAAAATACTGCCCCGTGTGAGGCTCGAACTCACGACCTTCAGATTATGAGACTGACGCGCTGCCTACTGCGCCAACGAGGCGCCGGACATATGGCTCAACTATACATGAGCTGATGCGTATCCTTATTCAAAGCGTACCTGTCATTTTCTAAAGACCATAGACATTTGGCTTTTTCTGAAGCATTCTCCTGAAGCAGATTTAACTGAGTCGTATTACATTGTGCAAGGAGAATACACTTTGTATCTCCAGAGCAGCCTGCAGTTTCGGTAGTCTAGCTGCTATCACCTTCGCCTCGCACACTGAAGGTCCCGGTTGGAAAGTGGGCAGAAACAATTGCACTTTTGCCTGATTCATTCATCTTTAAACACTTAAAAGACCATAGCAGTCTTTTTGACATGTGGGTTCTAAAAGCAGTTGTGAAGCAATAAGTCTTTATTGGCTGAAGATCCCTATAGAGTTGTTGTCAATTTACCCACAGAGCTTGGAAGAAAGGCTGTCTTGGAGAATGCGGGCATCGATCCCGCTACCTCTCGCATGCTAAGCGAGCGCTCTACCATTTGAGCTAATTCCCCTGCTCCATTGAGATGCATCCAGCTGCAGGACCCCAGCACCGACACTATCTGGACCGCGACACTTTGCGGACCCACACTCTCCGGACCCTCGCTCCCATTGGCTGACTTGGGTCACGTGACCGTCCCACGCAATGGCTGAATTGGAGTATTGCACTGCGGGATTGATTGATTGATTGATTGAAAACTTTATTAACAGATTGCAGAATGGGTACACGTGACCGTCACAGGCCCGGATTTGGGTCACGTGATTGTCCCACCCAATGGCTGAATTGGAGTATTGCACTGCGGGATTAATTGATTGATTGATTGATTGATTGAAAACTTTATTAACAGATTGCAGAATGGGTACACGTGACTGTCACAGGCCCAGATTGATTGATTGATTGATTGAAAACTTTATTAACAGATTGCAGAATGGGTACAGTACAGCGCAATACACACAATTGTTAAGGGGATGCAGACCAGAGAAAGACCTCAATGCAGTACTGTTACATTTGTGACATACAGTAAATATATACAAGGGGGAGGGAACTGTACATTTGTGATGAATTGAAAATGGGGACCCTGATGTAAACAAGACCGGGTGGGGGGAGAGTGCCCTTCCAAAGCAACTTTTTTTGGTTTGGCAATGTCCGATCTTTCCTTGCACGATTTTGCGCGCCGCGTGGGAGCAAATTCGAGACACATATTTGTTTGCAAAGAGGTGTCCCACGTTCTCCTCTATGTCCGTAAATATTTTCACGCGGATCGGAATCACGGCGCGCCCGTGGGACACTTTACCGTTTCGGCGAGTTTATTCCACGCTTTCAACTTTCCTTTTCTCAGCGTTTTCGGGGCTACATGTGAATGGGTAAAAGTTGCGGGACGCCCAGATGTACCCACGGTAGAAAGCTCGCATGGAGCTTATAATAGGCTCACTTAATACAGCATTTTTAAAACCACGCAACATTTTCAGGGTCGCGAGCCAACCTTTTTCCCTCGTTTTCGATGATGGAAGTGATTTAGGAAAAGCTTCAGCACGCCGAGAGGTACTCGTGGATTTAATCTCGCGAGGATCGGGGCAACATTCGGCCCGTGGGAGCCGTGGGGTGAGAGAAAGAGAGAGAGAGAGAGAGAGAGAGAGAGAGAGAGAGAGAGAGAGAGAGAGAGAGAGAGAGAGAGAGAGAACACAGAGAGATCAAGCCTCCCCTTATATATATTTACTGTATGTCACAAATATAACAGTACTGCATTGAGGTCCTTCTCTGGTCTGCATCCCCTTAACAATTGTGTGTATTGAACTGTACTGTACATTCTGCAATCTGTTAATAAAGTTTTCAATCAATCAATCAATCCCGCAGTGCAATACTCCAATTCAGCCATTGGGTGGGGCGGTCACGTGACCCAAATCAGCCAATGGGAGCGAGGATCCGGAGAGTGTGGGTCCGCAAAGGGTCGCGGTACTGAGAGTGTCGGTGCTGTAGTCCTGCAGCTGGATACTATTGGCTCCATTGCCTGCTCTCAAAGACACCTCAAGACACCACCCATGTCTGCCACAGGACAACACATAATTCTCAGAAGCCATACTGGCCCAGTGGGTGAAAGCAGCAGCCTGCTGCCATAGTGAAGCCGAAATAGCTCAGTTGGGAGAGCGTTAGACTGAAGATCTAAAGGTCCCTGGTTCGATCCCTGGTTTTGGCAAAAAGCATGTCCTCCCCTCGGCTGATGCATGTTCATTTTGCTGTCAAGTCTGAACTTTCATTAAGGAGAAGCTAAACACATGCTCTCTTTGCTTCCCTAGTGGTTGATATTTTCACATGTTAAGCAAGCGCTGTATAGAAATTCTATCCTTAAAAAATACTGCCCCGTGTGAGGCTCGAACTCACAACCTTCAGATTATGAGACTGACGCGCTGCCTACTGCGCCAACGAGGCGCTGGACATATGGCTCAAATATACATGAGCTGATGCGTATCCTTATTCAAAGCGTACCTGTCATTTTCTAAAGACCATAGACATTTGGCTTTTTCTGAAGCATTCTCCTGAAGCAGATTTAACTGAGTCGTATTACATTGTGCAAGGAGAATACACTTTGTATCTCCAGAGCAGCCTGCATTTTCGGTAGTCTAGCTGCTATCACCTTCGCCTCGCACACTGAAGGTCCCGGTTGGAAAGTGGGCAGAAACAATTGCACTTTTGCCTGATTTATTCATCTTTAAACACTTAAAAGACCATAGCAGTCTTTTTGACATGTGGGTTCTAAAAGCAGTTGTGAAGCAATAAGTCTTTCTTGGCTGAAGATCCCTATAGAGTTGTTGTCAATTTACCCATAGAGCTTGGAAGAAAGGCTGTCTTGGAGAATGCGGGCATCGATCCCGCTACCTCTCGCATGCTAAGCGAGCGCTCTACCATTTGAGCTAATTCCCCTGCTCCATTGAGATGCATCCAGCTGCAGGACCACACCACCGACACTATCTGGACCGCGACACTTTGCGGACCCACACTCTCCGGACCCTCGCTCCCATTTGCTGACTTGGGTCACGTGACCGTCCCACGCAATGGCTGAATTGGAGTATTGCACTGCGGGATTGATTGATTGATTGATTGATTGAAAACTTTATTAACAGATTGCAGAATGGGTACACGTGACCGTCACAGGCCCGGATTTGGGTCACGTGATTGTCCCACCCAATGGCTGAATTGGAGTATTGCACTGCGGGATTAATTGATTGATTGATTGATTGATTGAAAACTTTATTAACAGATTGCAGAATGGGTACACGTGACCGTCACAGGCCCGGATTGATTGATTGATTGATTGAAAACTTTATTAACAGATTGCAGAATGGGTACAGTACAGCGCAATACACACAATTGTTAAGGGGATGCAGACCAGAGAAAGACCTCAATGCAGTACTGTTACATTTGTGACATACAGTAAATATATACAAGGGGGAGGGAACTGTACATTTGTGATGAATTGATGATGGGGACCCTGATGTAAACAAGACCGGGGGGGGGAGAGTGCCCTTCCAAAGCAAGTTTTTTTGGTTTGGCAATGTCCGATCTTTCCTTGCACGATTTTGCGCGCCGCGTGGGAGCAAATTCGAGACACATATTCGTTTGCAAAGAGGTGTCCCATGTTCTCCTCTATGGCCGTGAATATTTTCACGCGGATCGGAATCACGGCGCGCCCGTGGGACACTTTACCGTTTCAGCGAGTTTATTCCACGCTTTCAACTTTCCTTTTCTCAGCGTTTTCGGGGCTACATGTGAATGGGTAAAAGTTGCGGGACGCCCAGATGTACCCACGGTAGAAAGCTCGCATGGAGCCTATAATAGGCTCACTTAATACAGCATTTTTAAAATCACGCAACATTTTCAGGGTCGCGAGCCGACCTTTTCCCCTCGTTTTCGATGATGGAAGTGATTTAGGAAAAGCTTCGGCACGCCGAGAGGTACTCGTGAATTTAATCTCGCGAGGATCGGGGCAACATTCAGCCCGTGGGAGCCGTGGGGTGAGAGAAAGAGAGAGAGAGAGAGAGAGAGAGAGAGAGAGAGAGAGAGAGAGAGAGAGAGAGAGAGAGAGAGAGAGAGAGAGAACACAGAGAGATCAAGCCTCCCCTTGTATATATTTACTGTATGTCACAAATATAACAGTACTGCATCGAGGTCTTTCTCTGGTCTGCATCCCCTTAACAATTGTGTGTATTGAGCTGTACTGTACATTTTGCAATCTGTTAATAAAGTTTTCAATCAATCAATCAATCCCGCAGTGCAATACTCCAATTCAGCCATTGGGTGGGGCGGTCACGTGACCCAAATCAGCCAATGGGAGCGAGGATCCGGAGAGTGTGGGTCCGCAAAGTGTCGCGGTACTGAGAGTGTCGGTGCTGTAGTCCTGCAGCTGGATACTATTGGCTCCATTGCCTGCTCTCAAAGACACCTCAAGAGGCTGCACCACCCATGTCTGCCACAGGACAACACATAATTCTCAGAAGCCATACTGGCCCAGTGGGTGAAAGCAGCAGCCTGCTGCCATAGTGAAGCCGAAATAGCTCAGTTGGGAGAGCGTTAGACTGAAGATCTAAAGGTCCCTGGTTCGATCCCTGGTTTCGGCAAAAAGCATGTCCTCCCCTCGGCTGATGCATGTTCATTTTGCTGTCAAGTCTGAACTTTCATTAAGGAGAAGCTAAACACATGTTCTCTTTGCTTCCCTAGTGGTTGATATTTTCACATGTTAAGCAAGCGTTGTATAGAAATTCTATCCTTAAAAAATACTGCCCCGTGTGAGGCTCGAACTCACGACCTTCAGATTATGAGACTGACGCGCTGCCTACTGCGCCAACGAGGCGCTGGACATATTGCTCAACTATACATGAGCTGATGCGTATCCTTATTCAAAGCGTACCTGTCATTTTCTAAAGACCATAGACATTTGGCTTTTTCTGAAGCATTCTCCTGAAGCAGATTTAACTGAGTCGTATTACATTGTGCAAGGAGAATACACTTTGTATCTCCAGAGCAGCCTGCATTTTCGGTAGTCTAGCTGCTATCACCTTCGCCTCGCACACTGAAGGTCCCGGTTGGAAAGTGGGCAGAAACAATTGCACTTTTGCCTGATTTATTCATCTTTAAACACTTAAAAGACCATAGCAGTCTTTTTGACATGTGGGTTCTAAAAGCAGTTGTGAAGCAATAAGTCTTTCTTGGCTGAAGATCCCTATAGAGTTGTTGTCAATTTACCCATAGAGCTTGGAAGAAAGGCTGTCTTGGAGAATGCGGGCATCGATCCCGCTACCTCTCGCATGCTAAGCGAGCGCTCTACCATTTGAGCTAATTCCCCTGCTCCATTGAGATGCATCCAGCTGCAGGACCACAGCACCGACACTATCTGGACCGCGACACTTTGCGGACCCACACTCTCCGGACCCTCGCTCCCATTTGCTGACTTGGGTCACGTGACCGTCCCACGCAATGGCTGAATTGGAGTATTGCACTGCGGGATTGATTGATTGATTGATTGATTGATTGAAAACTTTATTAACAGATTGCAGAATGGGTACACGTGACCGTCACAGGCCCGGATTTGGGTCACGATTGTCTCACCCAATGGCTGAATTGGAGTATTGCACTGCGGGATTAATTGATTGATTGATTGATTGATTGAAAACTTTATTAACAGATTGCAGAATGGGTACAGTACAGCGCAATACACACAATTGTTAAGGGGATGCAGACCAGAGAAAGACCTCAATGCAGTACTGTTACATTTGTGACATACAGTAAATATATACAAGGGGGAGGGAACTGTACATTTGTGATGAATTGAAAATGGGGACCCTGATGTAAACAAGACCGGGGGGGGGAGAGTGCCCTTCCAAAGCAACTTTTTTTGGTTTGGCAATGTCCGATCTTTCCTTGCACGATTTTGCGCGCCGCGTGGGAGCAAATTCGAGACACATATTCGTTTGCAAAGAGGTGTCCCATGTTCTCCTCTATGGCCGTGAATATTTTCACGCGGATCGGAATCACGGCGCGCCCGTGGGACACTTTACCGTTTCAGCGAGTTTATTCCACGCTTTCAACTTTCCTTTTCTCAGCGTTTTCGGGGCTACATGTGAATGGGTAAAAGTTGCGGGACGCCCAGATGTACCCACGGTAGAAAGCTCGCATGGAGCCTATAATAGGCTCACTTAATACAGCATTTTTAAAATCACGCAACATTTTCAGGGTCGCGAGCCAACCTTTTCCCCTCGTTTTCGATGATGGAAGTGATTTAGGAAAAGCTTCGGCACGCCGAGAGGTACTCGTGGATTTAATCTCGCGAGGATCGGGGCAACATTCGGCCCGTGGGAGCCGTGGGGTGAGAGAAAGAGAGAGAGAGAGAGAGAGAGAGAGAGAGAGAGAGAGAGAGAGAGAGAGAGAGAGAGAGAGAGAGAGAGAGAGAGAGAGAGAGAGAGAACACAGAGAGATCAAGCCTCCCCTTGTATATATTTACTGTATGTCACAAATATAACAGTACTGCATTGAGGTCTTTCTCTGGTCTGCATCCCCTTAACAATTGTGTGTATTGAGCTGTACTGTACATTCTGCAATCTGTTAATAAAGTTTTCAATCAATCAATCAATCCCGCAGTGCAATACTCCAATTCAGCCATTGGGTGGGGCGGTCACGTGACCCAAATCAGCCAATGGGAGCGAGGATCCGGAGAGTGTGGGTCCGCAAAGTGTCGCGGTACTGAGAGTGTCGTGCTGTAGTCCTGCAGCTGGATACTATTGGCTCCATTGCCTGCTCTCAAAGACACCTCAAGAGGCTGCACCACCCATGTCTGCCACAGGACAACACATAATTCTCAGAAGCCATACTGGCCCAGTGGGTGAAAGCAGCAGCCTGCTGCCATAGTGAAGCCGAAATAGCTCAGTTGGGAGAGCGTTAGACTGAAGATCTAAAGGTCCCTGGTTCGATCCCTGGTTTCGGCAAAAAGCATGTCCTTCCCTCGGCTGATGCATGATCATTTTGCTGTCAAGTCTGAACTTTCATTAAGGAGAAGCTAAACACATGTTCTCTTTGCTTCCCTAGTGGTTGATATTTTCACATGTTAAGCAAGCGTTGTATAGAAATTCTATCCTTAAAAAATACTGCCCCGTGTGAGGCTCGAACTCACGACCTTCAGATTATGAGACTGACGCGCTGCCTACTGCGCCAACGAGGCGCTGGACATATGGCTCAACTATACATGAGCTGATGCGTATCCTTATTCAAAGCGTACCTGTCATTTTCTAAAGACCATAGACATTTGGCTTTTTCTGAAGCATTCTCCTGAAGCAGATTTAACTGAGTCGTATTACATTGTGCAAGGAGAATACACTTTGTATCTCCAGAGCAGCCTGCATTTTCGGTAGTCTAGCTGCTATCACCTTCGCCTCGCACACTGAAGGTCCCGGTTGGAAAGTGGGCAGAAACAATTGCACTTTTGCCTGATTTATTCATCTTTAAACACTTAAAAGACCATAGCAGTCTTTTTGACATGTGGGTTCTAAAAGCAGTTGTGAAGCAATAAGTCTTTCTTGGCTGAAGATCCCTATAGAGTTGTTGTCAATTTACCCATAGAGCTTGGAAGAAAGGCTGTCTTGGAGAATGCGGGCATGGATCCCGCTACCTCTCGCATGCTAAGCGAGCGCTCTACCATTTGAGCTAATTCCCCTGCTCCATTGAGATGCATCCAGCTGCAGGACCACAGCACCGACACTATCTGGACCGCGACACTTTGCGGACCCACACTCTCCGGACCCTCGCTCCCATTTGCTGACTTGGGTCACGTGACCGTCCCACGCAATGGCTGAATTGGAGTATTGCACTGCGGGATTGATTGATTGATTGATTGATTGATTGAAAACTTTATTAACAGATTGCAGAATGGGTACACGTGACCGTCACAGGCCCGGATTTGGGTCACGTGATTGTCTCACCCAATGGCTGAATTGGAGTATTGCACTGCGGGATTAATTGATTGATTGATTGATTGATTGAAAACTTTATTAACAGATTGCAGAATGGGTACAGTACAGCGCAATACACACAATTGTTAAGGGGATGCAGACCAGAGAAAGACCTCAATGCAGTACTGTTACATTTGTGACATACAGTAAATATATACAAGGGGGAGGGAACTGTACATTTGTGATGAATTGAAAATGGGGACCCTGATGTAAACAAGACCGGGGGGGGGGAGAGTGCCCTTCCAAAGCAACTTTTTTTGGTTTGGCAATGTCCGATCTTTCCTTGCACGATTTTGCGCGCCGCGTGGGAGCAAATTCGAGACACATATTCGTTTGCAAAGAGGTGTCCCATGTTCTCCTCTATGGCCGTGAATATTTTCACGCGGATCGGAATCACGGCGCGCCCGTGGGACACTTTACCGTTTCAGCGAGTTTATTCCACGCTTTCAACTTTCCTTTTCTCAGCGTTTTCGGGGCTACATGTGAATGGGTAAAAGTTGCGGGACGCCCAGATGTACCCACGGTAGAAAGCTCGCATGGAGCCTATAATAGGCTCACTTAATACAGCATTTTTAAAATCACGCAACATTTTCAGGGTCGCGAGCCAACCTTTTCCCCTCGTTTTCGATGATGGAAGTGATTTAGGAAAAGCTTCGGCACGCCGAGAGGTACTCGTGGATTTAATCTCGCGAGGATCGGGGCAACATTCGGCCCGTGGGAGCCGTGGGGTGAGAGAAAGAGAGAGAGAGAGAGAGAGAGAGAGAGAGAGAGAGAGAGAGAGAGAGAGAGAGAGAGAGAGAGAGAGAGAGAGAGAGAGAGAGAGAGAGAACACAGAGAGATCAAGCCTCCCCTTGTATATATTTACTGTATGTCACAAATATAACAGTACTGCATTGAGGTCTTTCTCTGGTCTGCATCCCCTTAACAATTGTGTGTATTGAGCTGTACTGTACATTCTGCAATCTGTTAATAAAGTTTTCAATCAATCAATCAATCCCGCAGTGCAATACTCCAATTCAGCCATTGGGTGGGGCGGTCACGTGACCCAAATCAGCCAATGGGAGCGAGGATCCGGAGAGTGTGGGTCCGCAAAGGGTCGCGGTACTGAGAGTGTCGGTGCTGTAGTCCTGCAGCTGGATACTATTGGCTCCATTGCCTGCTCTCAAAGACACCTCAAGACACCACCCATGTCTGCCACAGGACAACACATAATTCTCAGAAGCCATACTGGCCCAGTGGGTGAAAGCAGCAGCCTGCTGCCATAGTGAAGCCGAAATAGCTCAGTTGGGAGAGCGTTAGACTGAAGATCTAAAGGTCCCTGGTTCGATCCCTGGTTTTGGCAAAAAGCATGTCCTCCCCTCGGCTGATGCATGTTCATTTTGCTGTCAAGTCTGAACTTTCATTAAGGAGAAGCTAAACACATGCTCTCTTTGCTTCCCTAGTGGTTGATATTTTCACATGTTAAGCAAGCGCTGTATAGAAATTCTATCCTTAAAAAATACTGCCCCGTGTGAGGCTCGAACTCACGACCTTCAGATTATGAGACTGACGCGCTGCCTACTGCGCCAACGAGGCGCTGGACATATGGCTCAAATATACATGAGCTGATGCGTATCCTTATTCAAAGCGTACCTGTCATTTTCTAAAGACCATAGACATTTGGCTTTTTCTGAAGCATTCTCCTGAAGCAGATTTAACTGAGTCGTATTACATTGTGCAAGGAGAATACACTTTGTATCTCCAGAGCAGCCTGCATTTTCGGTAGTCTAGCTGCTATCACCTTCGCCTCGCACACTGAAGGTCCCGGTTGGAAAGTGGGCAGAAACAATTGCACTTTTGCCTGATTTATTCATCTTTAAACACTTAAAAGACCATAGCAGTCTTTTTGACATGTGGGTTCTAAAAGCAGTTGTGAAGCAATAAGTCTTTCTTGGCTGAAGATCCCTATAGAGTTGTTGTCAATTTACCCATAGAGCTTGGAAGAAAGGCTGTCTTGGAGAATGCGGGCATCGATCCCGCTACCTCTCGCATGCTAAGCGAGCGCTCTACCATTTGAGCTAATTCCCCTGCTCCATTGAGATGCATCCAGCTGCAGGACCACACCACCGACACTATCTGGACCGCGACACTTTGCGGACCCACACTCTCCGGACCCTCGCTCCCATTTGCTGACTTGGGTCACGTGACCGTCCCACGCAATGGCTGAATTGGAGTATTGCACTGCGGGATTGATTGATTGATTGATTGATTGAAAACTTTATTAACAGATTGCAGAATGGGTACACGTGACCGTCACAGGCCCGGATTTGGGTCACGTGATTGTCCCACCCAATGGCTGAATTGGAGTATTGCACTGCGGGATTAATTGATTGATTGATTGATTGATTGAAAACTTTATTAACAGATTGCAGAATGGGTACACGTGACCGTCACAGGCCCGGATTGATTGATTGATTGATTGAAAACTTTATTAACAGATTGCAGAATGGGTACAGTACAGCGCAATACACACAATTGTTAAGGGGATGCAGACCAGAGAAAGACCTCAATGCAGTACTGTTACATTTGTGACATACAGTAAATATATACAAGGGGGAGGGAACTGTACATTTGTGATGAATTGATGATGGGGACCCTGATGTAAACAAGACCGGGGGGGGGAGAGTGCCCTTCCAAAGCAACTTTTTTTGGTTTGGCAATGTCCGATCTTTCCTTGCACGATTTTGCGCGCCGCGTGGGAGCAAATTCGAGACACATATTCGTTTGCAAAGAGGTGTCCCATGTTCTCCTCTATGGCCGTGAATATTTTCACGCGGATCGGAATCACGGCGCGCCCGTGGGACACTTTACCGTTTCAGCGAGTTTATTCCACGCTTTCAACTTTCCTTTTCTCAGCGTTTTCGGGGCTACATGTGAATGGGTAAAAGTTGCGGGACGCCCAGATGTACCCACGGTAGAAAGCTCGCATGGAGCCTATAATAGGCTCACTTAATACAGCATTTTTTAAATCACGCAACATTTTCAGGGTCGCGAGCCGACCTTTTCCCCTCGTTTTCGATGATGGAAGTGATTTAGGAAAAGCTTCGGCACGCCGAGAGGTACTCGTGAATTTAATCTCGCGAGGATCGGGGCAACATTCAGCCCGTGGGAGCCGTGGGGTGAGAGAAGAGAGAGAGAGAGAGAGAGAGAGAGAGAGAGAGAGAGAGAGAGAGAGAGAGAGAGAGAGAGAGAACACAGAGAGATCAAGCCTCCCCTTGTATATATTTACTGTATGTCACAAATATAACAGTACTGCATTGAGGTCTTTCTCTGGTCTGCATCCCCTTAACAATTGTGTGTATTGAGCTGTACTGTACATTTTGCAATCTGTTAATAAAGTTTTCAATCAATCAATCAATCCCGCAGTGCAATACTCCAATTCAGCCATTGGGTGGGGCGGTCACGTGACCCAAATCAGCCAATGGGAGCGAGGATCCGGAGAGTGTGGGTCCGCAAAGTGTCGCGGTACTGAGAGTGTCGGTGCTGTAGTCCTGCAGCTGGATACTATTGGCTCCATTGCCTGCTCTCAAAGACACCTCAAGAGGCTGCACCACCCATGTCTGCCACAGGACAACACATAATTCTCAGAAGCCATACTGGCCCAGTGGGTGAAAGCAGCAGCCTGCTGCCATAGTGAAGCCGAAATAGCTCAGTTGGGAGAGCGTTAGACTGAAGATCTAAAGGTCCCTGGTTCGATCCCTGGTTTCGGCAAAAAGCATGTCCTCCCCTCGGCTGATGCATGTTCATTTTGCTGTCAAGTCTGAACTTTCATTAAGGAGAAGCTAAACACATGTTCTCTTTGCTTCCCTAGTGGTTGATATTTTCACATGTTAAGCAAGCGTTGTATAGAAATTCTATCCTTAAAAAATACTGCCCCGTGTGAGGCTCGAACTCACGACCTTCAGATTATGAGACTGACGCGCTGCCTACTGCGCCAACGAGGCGCTGGACATATTGCTCAACTATACATGAGCTGATGCGTATCCTTATTCAAAGCGTACCTGTCATTTTCTAAAGACCATAGACATTTGGCTTTTTCTGAAGCATTCTCCTGAAGCAGATTTAACTGAGTCGTATTACATTGTGCAAGGAGAATACACTTTGTATCTCCAGAGCAGCCTGCATTTTCGGTAGTCTAGCTGCTATCACCTTCGCCTCGCACACTGAAGGTCCCGGTTGGAAAGTGGGCAGAAACAATTGCACTTTTGCCTGATTTATTCATCTTTAAACACTTAAAAGACCATAGCAGTCTTTTTGACATGTGGGTTCTAAAAGCAGTTGTGAAGCAATAAGTCTTTCTTGGCTGAAGATCCCTATAGAGTTGTTGTCAATTTACCCATAGAGCTTGGAAGAAAGGCTGTCTTGGAGAATGCGGGCATCGATCCCGCTACCTCTCGCATGCTAAGCGAGCGCTCTACCATTTGAGCTAATTCCCCTGCTCCATTGAGATGCATCCAGCTGCAGGACCACAGCACCGACACTATCTGGACCGCGACACTTTGCGGACCCACACTCTCCGGACCCTCGCTCCCATTTGCTGACTTGGGTCACGTGACCGTCCCACGCAATGGCTGAATTGGAGTATTGCACTGCGGGATTGATTGATTGATTGATTGATTGATTGAAAACTTTATTAACAGATTGCAGAATGGGTACACGTGACCGTCACAGGCCCGGATTTGGGTCACGTGATTGTCTCACCCAATGGCTGAATTGGAGTATTGCACTGCGGGATTAATTGATTGATTGATTGATTGATTGAAAACTTTATTAACAGATTGCAGAATGGGTACAGTACAGCGCAATACACACAATTGTTAAGGGGATGCAGACCAGAGAAAGACCTCAATGCAGTACTGTTACATTTGTGACATACAGTAAATATATACAAGGGGGAGGGAACTGTACATTTGTGATGAATTGAAAATGGGGACCCTGATGTAAACAAGACCGGGGGGGGGAGAGTGCCCTTCCAAAGCAACTTTTTTTGGTTTGGCAATGTCCGATCTTTCCTTGCACGATTTTGCGCGCCGCGTGGGAGCAAATTCGAGACACATATTCGTTTGCAAAGAGGTGTCCCATGTTCTCCTCTATGGCCGTGAATATTTTCACGCGGATCGGAATCACGGCGCGCCCGTGGGACACTTTACCGTTTCAGCGAGTTTATTCCACGCTTTCAACTTTCCTTTTCTCAGCGTTTTCGGGGCTACATGTGAATGGGTAAAAGTTGCGGGACGCCCAGATGTACCCACGGTAGAAAGCTCGCATGGAGCCTATAATAGGCTCACTTAATACAGCATTTTTAAAATCACGCAACATTTTCAGGGTCGCGAGCCAACCTTTTCCCCTCGTTTTCGATGATGGAAGTGATTTAGGAAAAGCTTCGGCACGCCGAGAGGTACTCGTGGATTTAATCTCGCGAGGATCGGGGCAACATTCGGCCCGTGGGAGCCGTGGGGTGAGAGAAAGAGAGAGAGAGAGAGAGAGAGAGAGAGAGAGAGAGAGAGAGAGAGAGAGAGAGAGAGAGAGAGAGAGAGAGAGAGAACACAGAGAGATCAAGCCTCCCCTTGTATATATTTACTGTATGTCACAAATATAACAGTACTGCATTGAGGTCTTTCTCTGGTCTGCATCCCCTTAACAATTGTGTGTATTGAGCTGTACTGTACATTCTGCAATCTGTTAATAAAGTTTTCAATCAATCAATCAATCCCGCAGTGCAATACTCCAATTCAGCCATTGGGTGGGGCGGTCACGTGACCCAAATCAGCCAATGGGAGCGAGGATCCGGAGAGTGTGGGTCCGCAAAGTGTCGCGGTACTGAGAGTGTCGTGCTGTAGTCCTGCAGCTGGATACTATTGGCTCCATTGCCTGCTCTCAAAGACACCTCAAGAGGCTGCACCACCCATGTCTGCCACAGGACAACACATAATTCTCAGAAGCCATACTGGCCCAGTGGGTGAAAGCAGCAGCCTGCTGCCATAGTGAAGCCGAAATAGCTCAGTTGGGAGAGCGTTAGACTGAAGATCTAAAGGTCCCTGGTTCGATCCCTGGTTTCGGCAAAAAGCATGTCCTTCCCTCGGCTGATGCATGATCATTTTGCTGTCAAGTCTGAACTTTCATTAAGGAGAAGCTAAACACATGTTCTCTTTGCTTCCCTAGTGGTTGATATTTTCACATGTTAAGCAAGCGTTGTATAGAAATTCTATCCTTAAAAAATACTGCCCCGTGTGAGGCTCGAACTCACGACCTTCAGATTATGAGACTGACGCGCTGCCTACTGCGCCAACGAGGCGCTGGACATATGGCTCAACTATACATGAGCTGATGCGTATCCTTATTCAAAGCGTACCTGTCATTTTCTAAAGACCATAGACATTTGGCTTTTTCTGAAGCATTCTCCTGAAGCAGATTTAACTGAGTCGTATTACATTGTGCAAGGAGAATACACTTTGTATCTCCAGAGCAGCCTGCATTTTCGGTAGTCTAGCTGCTATCACCTTCGCCTCGCACACTGAAGGTCCCGGTTGGAAAGTGGGCAGAAACAATTGCACTTTTGCCTGATTTATTCATCTTTAAACACTTAAAAGACCATAGCAGTCTTTTTGACATGTGGGTTCTAAAAGCAGTTGTGAAGCAATAAGTCTTTCTTGGCTGAAGATCCCTATAGAGTTGTTGTCAATTTACCCATAGAGCTTGGAAGAAAGGCTGTCTTGGAGAATGCGGGCATGGATCCCGCTACCTCTCGCATGCTAAGCGAGCGCTCTACCATTTGAGCTAATTCCCCTGCTCCATTGAGATGCATCCAGCTGCAGGACCACAGCACCGACACTATCTGGACCGCGACACTTTGCGGACCCACACTCTCCGGACCCTCGCTCCCATTTGCTGACTTGGGTCACGTGACCGTCCCACGCAATGGCTGAATTGGAGTATTGCACTGCGGGATTGATTGATTGATTGATTGATTGATTGAAAACTTTATTAACAGATTGCAGAATGGGTACACGTGACCGTCACAGGCCCGGATTTGGGTCACGTGATTGTCTCACCCAATGGCTGAATTGGAGTATTGCACTGCGGGATTAATTGATTGATTGATTGATTGATTGAAAACTTTATTAACAGATTGCAGAATGGGTACAGTACAGCGCAATACACACAATTGTTAAGGGGATGCAGACCAGAGAAAGACCCTCAATGCAGTACTGTTACATTTGTGACATACAGTAATATATACAAGGGGGAGGGAACTGTACATTTGTGATGAATTGAAAATGGGGACCCTGATGTAAACAAGGACCGGGGGGGGGGAGAGTGCCCTTCCAAAGCAACTTTTTTTGGTTTGGCAATGTCCGATCTTTCCTTGCACGATTTTGCGCGCCGCGTGGGAGCAAATTCGAGACACATATTCGTTTGCAAAGAGGTGTCCCATGTTCTCCTCTATGCGCGTGAATATTTTCACGCGGATCGGAATCACGGCGCGCCCGTGGGACACTTTACCGTTTCAGCGAGTTTATTCCACGCCTTTCAACTTTCCTTTTCTCAGCGTTTTCGGGGCTACATGTGAATGGGTAAAAGTTGCGGGACGCCCAGATGTACCCACGGTAGAAAGCTCGCATGGAGCCTATAATAGGCTCACTTAATACAGCATTTTAAAATCACGCAACATTTTCAGGGTCGCGAGCCAACCTTTTCCCCTCGTTTTCGATGATGGAAGTGATTTAGGAAAAGCTTCGGCACGCCGAGAGGTACTCGTGGATTTAATCTCGCGAGGATCGGGGCAACATTCGGCCCGTGGGAGCCGTGGGGTGAGAGAAAGAGAGAGAGAGAGAGAGAGGAGAGAGAGAGAGAGAGAGAGAGAGGAGAGAGAGAGAGAGAGAGAGAGAGAGAGAGAGAGAGAGAGAGAGAGAGAGAGAACACAGAGAGATCAAGCCTCCCCTTGTATATATTTACTGTATGTCACAAATATAACAGTACTGCATTGAGGTCTTTCTCTGGTCTGCATCCCCTTAACAATTGTGTCTGTACATTCTGCAATCTGTTAATAAAGTTTCATCAATCAATCAATCCCCGCAGTGCAATACTCCAATTCAGCCATTGGGTGGGGCGGTCACGTGACCCAAATCAGCCATGGGAGCGAGGATCCGGAGAGTGTGGGTCGCAAAGTGTCGCGGTACTGAGAGTGTCGTGCTGTAGTCCTGCAGCTGGATACTATTGGCTCCATTGCCTGCTCTCAAAGACACCTCAAGAGGCTGCACCACCATGTCTGCCACAGGACAACACATAATTCTCAGAAGCCATACTGGCCCATGGGTGAAAGCAGCAGCCTGCTGCCATAGTGAAGCCGAAATAGCTCAGTTGGGAGAGCGTTAGACTGAAGATCTAAAGGTCCCTGGTTCGATCCCTGGTTTCGGCAAAAAGCATGTCCTTCCCTCGGCTGATGCATGATCATTTTGCTGTCAAGTCTGAACTTTCATTAAGGAGAAGCTAAACACATGTTCTCTTTGCTTCCCTAGTGGTTGATATTTTCACATGTTAAGCAAGCGTTGTATAGAAATTCTATCCTTAAAAAATACTGCCCCGTGTGAGGCTCGAACTCTCGACTTCAGATTATGAGACTGACGCGCTGCCTACTGCGCCAACGAGGCGCTGGACATATCGCTCAACTATATATGAGCTGATGCGTATCCTTATTCAAAGCGTACCTGTCATTTTCTAAAGACCATAGACATTTGGCTTTTTCTGAAGCATTCTCCTGAAGCAGATTTAACTGAGTCGTATTACATTGTGCAAGGAGAATACACTTTGTATCTCCAGAGCAGCCTGCATTTTCGGTAGTCTAGCTGCTATCACCTTCGCCTCGCACACTGAAGGTCCCGGTTGGAAAGTGGGCAGAAACAATTGCACTTTTGCCTGATTTATTCATCTTTAAACACTTAAAAGACCATAGCAGTCTTTTGACATGTGGGTCTAAAAGCAGTTGTGAAGCAATAAGTCTTTCTTGGCTGAAGATCCCTATAGAGTTGTTGTCAATTTACCCATAGAGCTTGGAAGAAAGGCTGTCTTGGAGAATGCGGGCATCGATCCCGCTACCTCTCGCATGCTAAGCGAGCGCTCTACCATTTGAGCTAATTCCCCTGCTCCATTGAGATGCATCCAGCTGCAGGACCACAGCACCGACACTATCTGGACCGCGACACTTTGCGACCCACACTCTCCGGACCCTCGCTCCCATTTGCTGACTTGGGTCACATGACCGTCCCACGCAATGGCTGAATTGGAGTATTGCACTGCGGATTGATTGATTGATTGATTGATTGAAAACTTTATTAACAGATTGCAGAATGGGTACACGTGACCGTCACAGGCCCGGATTTGGTCACGTGATTGTCCCACCCAATGGCTGAATTGGAGTATTGCACTGCGGGATTAATTGATTGATTGATTGATTGATTGATTGAAAACTTATTAACAGATTACAGAATGGGTACACGTGACCGTCACAGGCCCGGATTGATTGATTGATTGATTGAAAACTTTATTAACAGATGCAGAATGGGTACAGTACAGCGCAATACACACAATTGTTAAGGGGATGCAGACCAGAGAAAGACCTCAATGCAGTACTGTTACATTTGTGACATACAGTAATATATACAAGGGGGAGGGAACTGTACATTTGTGATGAATTGAAAATGGGGACCCTGATGTAAACAAGACCGGGGGGGGAGAGTGCCCTTCCAAAGCAACTTTTTTGGTTTGGCAATGTCCGATCTTTCCTTGCACGATTTTGCGCGCCGCGTGGGAGCAAATTCGAGACACATATTCGTTTGCAAAGAGGTGTCCCACGTTCTCTCTATGTCCGTGAATATTTTCACGCGGATCGGAATCACGGCGCGCCCGGTGGGACACTTACCGTTTGGCGAGTTTATTCCACGCTTTCAACTTTGCTTTTCTCAGCGTTTTCGGGGCTACATGTGAATGGGTAAAAGTTGCGGGACGCCCAGATGTACCCACGGTAGAAAGCTCGATGGAGCCTATATTAGGCTCACTTAATACAGCATTTTTAAAATCACGCAACATTTTCAGGTCACGAGCCGACCTTTTCCCCTCGTTTTCGATGATGGAAGTGATTTAGGAAAGCTTCGGCACGCCGAGAGGTACTCGTGAATTTAATCTCGCGAGGATCGGGGCAACATTCGGCCCGTGGGAGCCGTGGGGTGAGACAAAGAGAGAGAGAGAGAGAGAGAGAGAGAAGAGAGAGAGAGAGAAGAGAGAGAGAGAGAGAGAGGAGAGAGAGACAGAACACAGAGAGATCAAGCCTCCCCTTGTATATATTTACTGTATGTCACAAATATAACAGTACTGCATTGAGGTCTTTCTCTGGTCTGCATCCCCTTAACAATTGTGTGTATTGAGCTGTACTGTACATTCTGCAATCTGTTAATAAAGTTTTCAATCAATCAATCAATCCCGCAGTGCAATACTCCAATTCAGCCATTGGGTGGGGCGGTCACGTGACCCAAATCAGCCAATGGGAGCGAGGATCCGGAGAGTGTGGGTCCGCAAAGTGTCGCGGTACTGAGAGTGTCGTGCTGTAGTCCTGCAGCTGGATACTATTGGCTCCATTGCCTGCTCTCAAAGACACCTCAAGAGGCTGCACCACCCATGTCTGCCACAGGACAACACATAATTCTCAGAAGCCATACTGGCCCAGTGGGTGAAAGCAGCAGCCTGCTGCCATAGTGAAGCCGAAATAGCTCAGTTGGGGAGAGTGTTAGACTGAAGATCTAAAGGTCCCTTGTTCGATCCCTGGTTTTGGCAAAAAGCATGTCCTCCCCTCGGCTGATGCATGTTCATTTTGCTGTCAAGTCTGAACTTTCATTAAGGAGAAGCTAAACACATGTTCTCTTTGCTTCCTAGTGGTTGATATTTTCACATGTTAAGCAAGCGTTGTATAGAAATTCTATCCTTAAAAAATACTGCCCCGTGTGAGGCTCGAACTCACGACCTTCAGATTATGAGACTGACGCGCTGCCTACTGCGCCAACGAGGCGCCTGGACATATAGCTCAAATATACATGAGCTGATGCGTATCCTTATTCAAAGCGTACCTGTCATTTTCTAAAGACCATAGACATTTGGCTTTTTCTGAAGCATTCTCCTGAAGCAGATTTAACTGATCGTATACATTGTGCAAGGAGAATACACTTTGTATCTCCAGAGCAGCCTGCATTTTCGGTAGTCTAGCTGCTATCACCTTCGCCTCGCACACTGAAGGTCCCGGTTGGAAAGTGGGCAGAAACAATTGCACTTTGCCTGATTTATTCATCTTTAAACACTTAAAAGACATAGCAGTCTTTTTGACATGTGGGTTCTAAAAGCAGTTGTGAAGCAATAAGTCTTTCTTGGCTGAAGATCCCTATAGAGTTGTTGTCAATTTACCCATAGAGCTTGGAAGAAAGGCTGTCTTGGAGAATGCGGGCATCGATCCCGCTACCTCTCGCATGCTAAGCGAGCGCTCTACCATTTGAGCTAATTCCCTGCTCCATTGAGATGCATCAGCTGCAGGACCCACACCGACACTATCTGGACCGCGACACTTTGCGGACCCACACTCTCCGGACCCTCGCTCCATTTGCTGACTTGGGTCACGTGACCGTCCCACGCAATGGCTGAATTGGAGATTGCACTGCGGATTGATTGATTGATTGATTGAATGAAAACTTATTAACAGATTGCAGAATGGGTACACGTGACCGTCACAGGCCCGGATTTGGGTCACGTGATTGTCCCACCCAATGGCTGAATTGGAGTATTGCACTGCGGGATTAATTGATTGATTGATTGATTGATTGAAAACTTTATTAACAGATTGCAGAATGGGTACACGTGACCGTCACAGGCCCGGATTGATTGATTGATTGAAAACTTTATTAACAGATTGCAGAATGGGACAGTACAGCGCAATACACACAATTGTTAAGGGGATGCAGACCAGAGAAAGACCTCAATGCAGTACTGTTACATTTGTGACATACAGTAAATATATACAAGGGGGAGGGAACTGTACATTTGTGATGAATTGAAAAGGGGACCCTGATGTAAACAAGACCGGGGGGGGGAGAGTGCCCTTCCAAAGCAACTTTTTTTGGTTTGGCAATGTCCGATCTTTCCTTGCACGATTTGCGCGCCGCGTGGGAGCAAATTCGAGACACATATTCGTTTGCAAAGAGGTGTCCCATGTCTCCTCTATGGCCGTGAATATTTTCACGCGGATCGGAATCACGGCGCGCCCGTGGGACACTTTACCGTTTCAGCGAGTTTATTCCACGCTTCAACTTTCCTTTTCTCAGCGTTTTCGGGGCTACATTGAATGGGTAAAAGTTGCGGGACGCCCAGATGTACCCACGGTAGAAAGCTCGCATGGAGCCTATAATAGGCTCACTTAATACAGCATTTTTAAAATCATGCAACATTTTCAGGGTCGCGAGCCAACCTTTTCCCCTCGTTTTCGATGATGGAAGTGATTTAGGAAAAGCTTCGGCACGCCGAGAGGTACTGGTGGATTTAATCTCGCGAGGATCGGGGCAACATTCGGCCCGTGGGAGCAGTGGGGGTGAGAGAAAGAGAGAGAGAGAGAGAGAGAGAGAGAGAGAGAGAGAGAGAGAGAGAGAGAGAGAGAGAGAGAGAGAGAGAGAGAGAGAGAGAGAGAAACAGAGAGATCAAGCCTCCCCTTGTATATATTTACTGTATGTCACAAATATAACAGTACTGCATTGAGGTCTTTCTCTGGTCTGCATCCCCTTAACAATTGTGTGTATTGAGCTGTACTGTACATTCTGCAATCTGTTAATAAAGTTTTCAATCAATCAATCAATCCCGCAGTGCAATACTCCAATTCAGCCCATTGGGTGGGGCGGTCACGTGACCCAATCAGCCAATGGGAGCGAGGATCCGGAGAGTGTGGGTCCGCAAAGTGTCGCGGTACTGAGAGTGTCGTGCTGTAGTCCTGCAGCTGGATACTATTGGCTCCATTGCCTGCTCTCAAAGACACCTCAAGAGGCTGCACCACCCATGTCTGCCACAGGACAACACATAATTCTCAGAAGCCATACTGGCCCAGTGGGTGAAAGCAGCAGCCTGCTGCCATAGCGAAGCCGAAATAGCTCAGTTGGGAGAGCGCTAGACTGAAGATCTAAAGGTCCCTGGTTCGATCCCTGGTTTCGGCAAAAAGCATGTCCTTCCTCGGCTGATGCATGATCATTTTGCTGTCAAGTCTGAACTTTCATTAAGGAGAAGCTAAACACATGTTCTCTTTGCTTCCCTAGTGGTTGATATTTTCACATGTTAAGCAAGCGTTGTATAGAAATTCTATCCTTAAAAAATACTGCCCCGTGTGAGGCTCGAACTCACGACCTTCAGATTATGAGACTGACGCGCTGCCTACTGCGCCAACGAGGCGCTGGACATATGGCTCAACTATACATGAGCTGATGCGTATCCTTATTCAAAGCGTACCTGTCATTTTCTAAAGACCATAGACATTTGGCTTTTTCTGAAGCATTCTCCTGAAGCAGATTTAACTGAGTCGTATTACATTGTGCAAGGAGAATACACTTTGTATCTCCAGAGCAGCCTGCATTTCGGTAGTCTAGCTTCTATCACCTGCGCCTCGCACACTGAAGGTCCCGGTTGGAAAGTGGGCAGAAACAATTGCACTTTTGCTGATTTATTCATCTTTAAACACTTAAAAGACCATAGCAGTCTTTTTGACATGTGGGTTCTAAAAGCAGTTGTGAAGCAATAAGTCTTTCTTGGCTGAAGATCCCTATAGAGTTGTTGTCAATTTACCCATAGAGCTTGGAAGAAAGGCTGTCTTGGAGAATGCGGGCATCGATCCCGCTACCTCTCGCATGCTAAGCGAGCGCTCTACCATTTGAGCTAATTCCCCTGCTCCATTGAGATGCATCCAGCTGCAGGACCACAGCACCGACACTATCTGGACCGCGACACTTTGCGGACCCACACTCTCCGGACCCTCGCTCCCATTTGCTGACTTGGGTCACATGACCGTCCCACGCAATGGCTGAATTGGAGTATTGCACTGCGGGATTGATTGATTGATTGATTGATTGAAAACTTTATTAACAGATTGCAGAATGGGTACACGTGACCGTCACAGGCCCGGATTTGGGTCACGTGATTGTCCCACCCAAGGCTGAATTGGAGTATTGCACTGCGGGATTAATTGATTGATTGATTGATTGATTGAAAACTTTATTAACAGATTACAGAATGGGTACACGTGACCGTCACAGGCCCGGATTGATTGATTGATTGATTGAAAACTTTATTAACAGATTGCAGAATGGGTACAGTACAGCGCAATACACACAATTGTTAAGGGGATGCAGACCAGAGAAAGACCTCAATGCAGTACTGATACATTTGTGACATACAGTAAATATTATACAAGGGGGAGGGAACTGTACATTTGTGATGAATTGAAAATGGGGACCCTGATGTAAACAAGACCGGGGGGGGGAGAGTGCCCTTCCAAAGCAACTTTTTTGGTTTGGCAATGTCCGATCTTTCCTTGCACGATTTTGCGCGCCGCGTGGGAGCAAATTCGAGACACATATTCGTTTGCAAAGAGGTGTCCCACGTTCTCCTCTATGTCCGTAAATATTTTCACGCGGATCGGATCACGGCGCGCCCGTGGACACTTTACCGTTTCGGCGAGTTTATTCCACGCTTTCAACTTTGCTTTTCTCAGCGTTTTCGGGGCTACATGTGAATGGGTAAAAGTTGCGGGACGCCCAGATGTACCCACGGTAGAAAGCTCGCATGAGCCTATATAGGCTCACTTAATACAGCATTTTTAAAATCACGCAACATTTTCA
>NC_140176.1:124142367-124297367 GCF_963971535.1 Notolepis coatsorum
TTGAGTTAAGTATCACGATACCGGTTCTAAAACGATACCACGGCAAAACTCAAAAATATCAGGAAAGGTAATGGAATATAATATTAGACGACAGAACTTGGAAAAAAATGTATAAACACTAACAGTGACGACACACACCAGGGTTCCCACAGACATTGCAACTTTTTATTCAAGGACTTTCAAGTACTTTTACAAGCACTATTTTTCATTTAAAAACTAACTTTTAACACATTGAGTGCCACGCCCCTTCCGGGAAGTGCATCTGGCCTTGCCGTCCATTAACCCCATGTAAACGCTCACATTGTTTGTAGAGCTAAACCTATATTTTATATTATAGCTATGGATCTAATAACGCTGTCGATTGTCAGTGAGTTGCTTCTGGTCAACATGCAAAAAACTGATTATTTTTTCATCCGTACATTTCCGTTTTATACCGTTTTGAATATGAATATAGTTTGGGTGTTTCTTAGTAATCCCAGGAAAAAGACACGATAATAGCGTTTTAGTGGAATCCACTTATCACGTTGTCATTTTTCGCCCGATTACCGAATCTTCCTGAAATCAATGCTAGATTATAGTTATTATCCTTCCTCATGCACCCATTAAATGTGGTTTAGAGCGGTGCCCCCCCCCCCCCCCCACCAACGGTACACAGCACACACACATTCCACACAGATAGCTTCAATCGCGGGAGAAAGAAATATCAGATCAACGCAGGATTTGATATATACTGTCCTTACCTTGTCTCTGATGTAATGCAAAAAGAATTATCCAATTATCTGATCGCCATTTGAAGTACTGGCCCAGATAACAAACCACATCGTTTCTAATGGAGTGCAGTAGCTGCCACAAGGCGGTAGGCAGCAGTATTGACCGTCTGCAATCTCAGACACACTCAGAACAGCATGCACAAGGTGCCCCGCTGAATTATGAATGGCAATAGCGAATAAAAGAAATACCGTGAGAAAAACGTAGATCTACATTTCCTGCACTCAACCGTTGGGCCACAGAAACGTAGATCTACGTGAACGGCACCCAAAGTGTTAAATGCTGTTTTTTATAGAAATAAAAAAATCTGATACAATATTTATGGCTTAAAATCAATTTCCGACAATTAGTTATACTTTAAATAAAATAAATAAAAATGTCTTGATTCAGACATTTTTTATCATGGATGAACAAAACTTTCAATGCGAATGGTTGATTTGAATTTCAACTACTTTTTAAGCACCTTGTTAAAAGATTGTCTGTTTTCAAGGAATTCCAGGCCTTGACTTTTTTTGTCAAAAAGCAAGCACTTTAACACTTTGAGTGCCACGGACGGGAAATCTCGTTTAAATTTTTTATTTTTTTTATTAGCGATTTCCATTCATATTTCATCAATCTAGCCTCCCATTACCACTGGAACTCTCTCTGAGCTCCATTGGGAAAATACCGCCCCCCCTATCGTCTCTCCCTGTGGTACTGCACCCCATTGGATTAGACTGAATGAAAATCATGGGGGAAAAAAATCCTGCTTCCTGATTTTACTTCTCAGACAAGTCACCCGAGACTATCGGATTCATTCTGGACCATCAGAACAGCGTGGAATCTGTGTTTCGACCACCCAGCGTTGGATCAATAAACACAATCGATATTTGGAATGGCGATCAGGAACAGAGATATCAACGTGGGCCCTATGTGTGTGTGTGTGTGTGCGCGGTCAGGAAATAAGAGATTCGATTTTTCAGCCCGCTTCTATAGCGTGCATAGGTAAGTACACATATACTATCGATAATCTAGCATTTATTTGAAAGCGATTCATAAATAGTCCGAAAAATGACAACGTGTTTTGTGTATTACAGTAAAGGGCGTTTATCACAGAATCTTCTGAAAGTTTCAAGAAACTAGCGTTTTTCAAAATGGTATAAAACGGAAATGAACCGATTAAAAAACAATCCGTTTCGACAATGTTGACTGCAAACAAGTTATTGATAAGCGACGGCCAGATTAGACACATAGCCATAATTTAAGATGTAGTTTATGCGTTCGCAAATATGAGAGCGCTATCATTGAAGTGGGTGGTGGCACGCAACAAGGTTTAGAGACGGGGAGGCATGGCATCCAAAGTGTTAAGCACTTCAAGGACCTTGTGCGAACCCTGACACACACACACGGGTATCGATACTAATAAATCAATACCCAATACAATCGAGTATTGGACCGTTTTTAATGGCTGGGTATCGCAATATTTTTCTAGTATCGGTGTATCCTAATATTTACATTTCTGAGGTCTCTGAGAGTTCCTAATAATCTAAATGATATTGTAGCAAATTTAGAGGCCAGGGCCCTCATTTATCAACGTTGCGTACGCACAGATATGTGCGTAACCCGTGCGTACGATAGTTTCTAAGCAAAGTGTGGGACTTATCAATTTGAACGTGTGCTTGACTTTGTGCGTATATCTACGCACAGCTCCGGCCGTGCGTACCTGGCGCCCGGTGGTAGAATATGAATATTGCAGTCTGCAACGCGGAAATAAGCTTCCGTGCATTAGTTTCAACACTGGCGTGTTCAACTTCTGTATGACCCGTAATTCATTATAGTTCATTGTAAAATAGCGACAGTAGTGTAATTATAACGGGCTCACGCCCGAACAAGAGGTTGGCATGCTTGTTTGGCACGGGGGGGGCAGACGCAGAACACCCACCTCCAAATGCGATTAAATATTGTTTCAAATAAAAAGCGAAATACTATTATTTTGTGTGTCATGGTTCCAAATAAGATTGGCCACAACAAAATGCTTTCTACTTCAATTTGTTGGTTAGAATAGATTACCTCCGTTGAAACTTCACTGAGACTAAAAGAGACACTGAGACTATTTTTTTGTGAGCTCCGCGCACAGACGTAATAATAATAACAATAATAATAATAGCTTCATTTTATATAGCGCCTTTCAAGAGACCCACGGTCGCTTTACATAGATAGGGGGGGGGGGAATAACAAAGTAACAAACATGTGGACAGACACAACATATAAATATGATGATGGGATTCAAGTTCGCGTTTTTATTGACCATAGGCAGGCTATACATAGGCTACTTGGCACGGCCCATCGTGTAGCCGTCAAAGCTCCATCACAAATGCAGTTATGTGAATAGAAAGAGATTCCACTCAGTGATGCGCATTTGCCTGATACATGTCGTGCTGCATCCCGGGAGGAAAGGCAATGCTGCATGTTTTCAATTCATTAAATGAAACGGATACTTTTTGCAAGGGTTTACTGACTGTCATACAAATAATCAACCAACTAGAACTACATACTGTAACTTTTCAGTGCACGTTCTCAGACACGCACACAGACATGATGGAATTCAAGTTCAAGTTTGTATTGATCACATATAGGCAGGCTACACATGGCGTATAGGCTACATGTATCATACATGGCAGTGAGATTCATTGTTCTTGTATATGCTCTCGTATTATTGTTTATATAGGCTACCCAATACCGACATCAAAATAGATTGTATGCCTCTACAAATCATATGCAGCAGGTAGAAAATTTACGGAAAATCCGTCGCGATTTGGAATAAAATTGAGGAGAACTTTAATCCCTGGGTATTAATCGAACGAAACGGAAAAAGGCAGTCATATTCCAGCAAGGTCTTTATTAGTTAATATGGTCTTTAAGTTAATAGATATCATATCCGACTGTCTGTCAGTCTGTCGCGTATTTCTCCCATAACACGCTTCGCTCGGCTTAGTCCACTTTTCCACATTTCATGGGGGTATTCCATTACCGTATATGGTTAATTACGGGCGGTGCTATATGCAAATACTTAAAATCGTGCACGAGCGTGGAACTTAATGGTATTTATCAACACGGAGTGTGCGTACGACCCGTGATGAATCCCGATTTTTCTGTGCGTACACACATTCTAAATTCTGTGCTTAACACTTTGAGCGCCACGCCGGGTTTTCCTTTTTACCCGCTGAATGCCACCATCGGCGCCAATGTTAACGTTAATATCGCCTAATCTATGTTTTAAATTATGGCTATGTGTCTAATCTGCCCATCGCATTATCAAAGACTATTTTCCAGTCAGTGCTGTCAAGGCAGATTGTTTTTTTATCGCGTCGTTTCCGTTTCAGAGCATTTAGAAAAGCACCCGTTTTCAGATAAAAAACAGCCCATTCTGGAGCATTCTATGAAAATCGTCTTTTACTGGAATATTCCACAACGTTGATATTCGTCGGCCTTTTTATGAATAGTTTTCAAATAAACGCTAGATGATCAATATTATACGTGCACGCAAGCACATTCGCGCCGCGCACGGATAATCGCCCCGTTGATTTCCTCTCGGACTTTTACAGTGAAACCGAAAGCGGACATTTCACAAAACAGCTTATAACTTCATCAAACTTACTCGGATTATCCTAACACTGATAACATAGAGTCCTTACCTGACATCAGATGGTATCCAACTGGTATATTCCAATTCCTGATCACCATTCGAAAAAATCGATAAGTGTATGGATCCAACGCGATACAGTAGAACTCCATGATCCGCGGGGCTCAGAGGATCCAGAATGAACTGTGGTAACCCCGGCTGCATCAGTGGACTGGAAAATGTGGAGTACCGGATTTTTTTCCCCATTCATTTTCATTGAGTCCATTCCAAAATCCCTTATGTCATCTGGGAGACGACAGGGGGCGCTTTTTTCCACAATGATGGCAGGCGCCGCTCGGCTATACTCGGGTAGGCTCGGGTGATGCAATATGATTTCAGATCGCTAAAAAAAATTAAAAATAATAATTCCGAGAAATCTCATGAGTGGCTTTCAACCACCTATAAATAAACCTGAGTATTCTCGTGTGTGGCACGGAAAGTGTTAAGAACAAAAATAGAACACTTTCTAAGAATTGTTGATAAATGAGGGCCCAGGTCGTCGAGACCATAAACATCACTAACCGGTCAACTAGGGTGCGACCCGTTAGCCAGGGGTTATCTGGGCATCTGTGGTCGCTGCAGATGTGTTGGCTCGAACACAGTTAACCCTTTCACTACCACTCTACCAAATGGTTAACCCCTTCACTGCGACAATACAGAAGGTTAACCCTTTCACTGCCACACGACAAAGGGTTAAAGTACAACCGTGCAGGTTAAGAGGGACTCACCACTGCCTAGCGTGTCCAAAGACTGAGGCCTCAGGAGTGCGTCCACGTACTCTCTGAACGGGACGTCCACTACGACAGATGGAGTGCAACACATCATTATGTCCGGGGGAGACGAGGACACAAATACATTTAGACTGAATAATATATATACAATAGTAAATATAAATAAAGAACTGTACCTTTGCGGTAAGAATGAGTGTTGGCCGTGCTGAGTCGGACCGTCCTCTGGCCGTACTCTTCTAGTAAACTGGCCTTGGAGCACAAGAGCCGGAACTTCTGAAACAACGTCCACAACATATACAATCAGTTAAAAGTGTTACGACAAGTAAAGCTATTGTAAAATATATATCAGATTCCGAAAGTGTTCTAAAATGTGTGAATATTTTAAGTGTGAGCAGCCAGAGGCAGGGATGGAGGAAGCACCCATCCGATTGGATATAATAGGGCTGCACAATTAATGGGGGGAAAGAAATCGCAATCTCGATTCATAGACCTATGCGATCAAATTTTCTAAATTATGAAGTTTTTTTTTATAATTTATTTTACTCAAAGAAAATTTAAGTTTTTAGTTTTTTACTTTACTTTTTTAAATTATGAAAAATAAGAACAGTGTGAGAGAATTGTGATCTCAATTCTTAGAGAAAAAAATCGTGCAGCCCTAGAAGCTACCGAGGTCTAATAGCTCTACCACAGAGCTATTACAACATTATTTATCAAATCAAATCAAATGTATTTGTGAAGCCCGAGATCACAAGGTATGGGCTTTACAAGTCTTCTTTAACCCTTTCACTGCCACACGACAGAAGGTTAACCCTTTACTATCACACAACCGACGGTCGCCGTAAAGGGTTAACCGGCTGTCATGTGGCAGTGAAGGGGTTAACCTTCTGTGAATTGTCGCAGTGAAGGGGTTAACCGTTTTGGTAGTGCGGCAGTGAAAGGGTTAAACAAGATGCCCAGCTATCTGCCGCGTCGGACGTTGGCGCCCGAGGCAGCCTCCCGTAGGCGAGGGACGCGAGTGACGTGGAGGAAGGTACGCAAGGGGAGTTGCTTGCCTTGTTCCCCGAGCTCATGGCGGCCGCCGCAGCCGCTAATGGCGTGGCGTTGCTGCTGCCACTGCCGGCACCTGTTCCTGATGACATGATAGGTCATCTCTGGCAACGTCATCCTGTGAGAGAGACGGGCGTTGTCTGCCCATTCTTCCCAGCAATGGAGGCTTACGTGGCACAGGGACAGGTAATCTCCCGCATCACTGGCCTTACCCCCGCCTACGTGCCAGTCACGCGGGTGGTGGGTTTGGTCCAGGGGCTTAAGGACGGGGTGCCTCGGCTTGATAACCCGATGGCATCCATACTTTGCCCCGAAATGGTGTGGGAGCCGTTAAGAAAGCCGGTTCCCCAGGGGAAGTTAGCTAGGCAGTTGGCGACGTGGAGTGACCAGGTGTACATCGCCTCGACACAGAGCCTGGCTGCGACCTCCAACATCGCGCAGCTGGCGCGCTACATGTCGGGGCTGATGGCGGGCGGGACGGTACTAGATGACCATCAACGATACCTTCACGCCCAGGCGACTGGAGCCATCCTGCACCTAACCCAGCTGCAGGCGATAGCCGCCGGGAAGGAGCACGCCCTGCCCTGGCCACTCTCATCCAGCGCCACCTTTGGCTGGAGCAGGCGCGGGTGCCGGACCAGAGGAGGATTACGCTGCTCACGGCCCCCCTCTCCGATGCTGGACTATTCGGGTCGGCCATGCAGCAGATGACGGCAGCCTGCAGGGAGATGGAGGAGGAGCGTTCCGTGCTCCAGCCCCATTTCCCCCGACCCGAGGCCACCGGTGATGTCCGGAGGAAGCAACGCCGGCAGAGGGCCACGACCGTTGCCACCATCACCGCCGCCGCTGCTGGGCCTTCCGCTAAGAAGGCCAGGAGTGGAGGGAGTGCCGCGACCGCTGCAGCCAGTCATCCCACGCCCGGAGGTAACGGTAGGGATCGACGTGACCAGGCTCCCCAGCACCGTCCCTCCGAGCCGGCTCCCCGTGGGGGCAAACAGCGCTCTGCACGCGGCGCTAGTGACTCCCCTGTTTACCCCCCCCCCCAACATATGATTTTTGTTATTAAATAAAAAGTCCCTCCTGGTGAGGGACTGTTTTTTGTTACAAAACGTGTGTTTATTCACTATATATTGGGGATACGATGTATAACCCTCACCTAGCTGTGGGGTTGTGTGCTTGCTTAGGGAGTGGGGCAGTTTTCTTTGAAAATTGATTTCTGGTCGCTATATACATGTGTGCTTAGCAAGGCCTGTGGCTAGCACTCGCTCAAAAGACTTGTCTTCTCTCGTCATAAAAGACGGCGTTCTTCTTGCAGTAGTACGAGTGAACTTTACCTTTTTTATCTGAGGGGGTTGTGTGTATTCTGTTACGTTTGGGAAACATGGCATCGAGTCCACAACTAGGTTGAGTGTTGTGCCGAGGTCTTTGGACCCTCTCTTTTTTTTATATATATATATTGATCTTTTTTCCCCTCCATTTTCCTCCGATTTTCTCCCATCCCAATGTTAGTCGTATGCCAATTCCCAATCCCCTTCCTGGTCGCTGCGCACTTACCCCCCACAGTCGGTCTGGGAGAGTGGAGGCTACCACGTGCTTCCTCCGACACACGTCCAGCCAATCACTGCTTCTTTTCACCTGGCAGCGCGGATATTCTCTGAGAGGGCGTAGCGTGTGGAAGGATCACACTATCCCACTCAGGTCCCATCCGCGCTTAGCAGGCGCCCCGACCGAACTGTAGGAGTCGCTGTTTACAACGACCCGGACCCACCCCGCCAGCTTCTCCCACCCTCTAATACAGCCAATTGTATTAGTGTGAACGGCCAGCCAAGCTGGTGACAACCCCGGAGCTGTGAGCTGGATTCGAACAGGCGAATCCTAGCGTTTGGACCCTCTCTTTAACGTCTGTTGTTTTTTTCTTTACTTGGTAAAAGGTAAAAAAATGCGGGTGGCGAGTTCGCACATGAGCCTAAAGCCTTGTATAAAAACCAGTTTTTTACACAAACGAGTTTATCGTCTGTGGCTGGCGTGCAACTGTTAAGCTTATCCTAGAGGATATATGCTTTTTCATGTAGCATGCTAGACAACTGGTATCATGCGCTGTTTGTTGTTTTCATCGTATCCGGGGTGTGGGGTCATAGGGGGTGAACTGATAAACCCCTCCCCCTTTTACTGATTGGCCAGGGGGTTGGACCTCCTGTTGGTCGGTCTTCCTGTCACGCTGTGGGGTCAGCGCGTCACAGGGAGGGGAAAGGGGGGGGGGGGGGGGGAGTTCCCTGGTCCCACGCCATATTTGGATAGGTGGGTCACGGGATTTCCCCGGCCATAGAATACATCACTGGGCGCGTTTCTATTGGTCATGAGACTTCCGTGAGTTATTTCAGGCTCCATGCTATGGACCACTGTCATTGTCAAGATTGGGTGATGCGATGCGTTGGAAACTGTTCGTTTTCTGCTCTGCTCTCTATTTAAATATGTATTGAGCTTTTGGTCACGTGGCTCAATGTTTACATATATCTTTTCAATTGTTACTCACATGAAAGGTCTCTCTGGGGGTTCCCTGTCTTCCCTCTTATATACAGAGCGGTGTTGACAGGGTTTTTTCCCTCGGATGCGTCAAATGGGACCCATAGCTGTGTCTTGTTGGCCGGCTTCCTGCCGCTCGTCCCAGACGGCATGGAGGGAACGTTGTCTGGTTTCTTATTAGAATTACCATTGATGTGTTTTTTGGGTCTCTGCTACCCTGAAGGACTTTGTGCTTTTCCGGGGGGGAAATGCCGGGTCAGCCCGGGCGTCGCGGGGATTGATATCATGGATGTGTGTGTCATATTGTCGACACTACGAGTTGCCCTTCACAGTGATGTGCTTGGTCCATATTGTGTTGTACCTTGCGCTGTGTTAAGGGGCCTGGTCCTTCTCCATTCGTTTTCGCCCCTCCCTCCCCCTGCTGGGCAGGGATGGGAGGGGGCTGTCAAGGAGGTTTTCTATTGAACCCCTCTGGCATCCCTGTGTAGGTCTCGGTCCGCCGGGCCCAGGTCCGAACTCGTTCTCGTCGACCTGTTGGCCTGGGTTAACCCGTTTGAAAACTGAAACACTTGTACTGCCTGCATAGCCGGCGTATACGCGCAGTTATGTTTCTGAGTTTTTTTCTTGGTGGGTTAAAGGAACAACCGCCTCCTGTTAAACTAAACATAGGGGGGTGGTTGGTTCCCTGGTCTGTTGGTAGCAGAGTCTACTCTCGGGTTGAGGCCGGGCTTGACCCCGTCTGCCCGCGAGTGTGCCCCCGCACCTTTCATGACGTCTGCCAATCGTGTCAGCCTTCTCTTGAACCTCGACCTCACTGGAGGGGTCGGGTTTGTGGAGGTTGCGACATGGTGCACAGCATACCGAACGCCCCTTCCGCCGGGGTGCCGTTTCACAGTAGACCCCTTAGGCGCCTGTCTAGTCCGCAGTGCTCCGGGCACAGGTCGAGTTATGCTCTTGGGGCCTGTTGCCTGGATTGAGGGATCAACCTCTTTGGGGGTCGTCTCCCCAGTGCGCCGACTGGCCCCACAGTGTTGTGGGGATGTAGCCTCTTTGGAGTGCTTCAGGGCGGCGTGCTGTAGGGGGGAAGGGCCTGCTCTTGGATTGGGCCCGTCCGGGGGGTGGTATCACCAGTGACCGTCTGGTGGGGTCCCGATGCTACGGCATTGTTGGCCTCACCGGGCCCCCTTTTTCGGGGTCCTGGCCCTCAGGCTGTTCCTAGGGCTGGGTCCTCCTCCGCGCTCCGCTGCTACGGCCTTGCCACGGGGATGGGGTATTGACCTTTGACCCCGTGATGTTGGGGGCTGTGACGGGGGTGTTTTGCTTCCCGTCCGTTCCCTAGTGGCATGTGGGATGCGCGCCTGAGTGGTCGCGGGTCCTTCTGTGTGAAGGTAAGTCCCACGGTCTGCTCACCCTGTGCGTTTGAGGTGCTAAACCCTCTTCGCACAGTCAGATCCGCTTCCCTCCCGTCCCCCTCTAGGGGGGTCCGGGGGCTCGGGTCCTCCCCGGTTCTGATGGTTGTGGGGGGCCTCAGCGGGTACATCTGTCGAGCTTCCGCTCTGCTCAGCTCCTGTGTTCCACTACGAGCAGAGCGTAAGCTATACGATAATATAACATACGGTTATTCTATAACCCTAGTTATATGAGTATAGCGAGCGCTCTGCTCTGACTCACTGAGGACCCCATGGTCTTCGCCTTCAGTGGTGAAAGACTTGGGAAGGAGCTGATGGTGTGGCCACGACCCCGCTTATGTAGAGGAGCGGATGTGGGTGTGGCCTGGCGGATGGGTGTGTAGTACATGTGGAGAAGATTATTCATTATTAGATTGGATAAAGGGATAGTTCCAATAGAGCAGAGCGCTCGCTATACTCATATAACTAGGGTTATAGAATAACCTGACGTTATCAATGCATGCTGACCTACTTTACCCAGGGGCCATTACAGTACACCTAACCCCTCCCCCACCTAACTGCAGGAGAGCAGCCGTGTGGCTTTGTTATTGTGATGTGATGATGTGATTGATTGACTGATTTCCATGGCAACAATATCAAACATTCTATGACCATTCAAGAATGTAGATTTGAATAGTAATGGTGTCACGAACACAGATGGTTCCCTACTTTCTCCACAGGGGGCATGAGAACATTCAGTGCACGTAGTGAGTTGCTTTTGAGATGGAAATCCAACATACCGTGTTATCAGTTAGTCCTCTCAGAACGACTGGTCTTGTGTATGCATATCTAAAAAATAAAAAATAAAAAAAACAATAGATATGAATATAATGTTATACCAGTGCGCAGCTTCAAAGCTACAGTAGCACTATGGGAAATCCACGAAAAGGCAACTGACTCCAAAACACCTACCAGACAGCCAATCATATTCAAGTGTGGTTTTTAACTAGCATGAAGATACTGTTCTGTTTCATTAGGGGCTCTGCTTGGCATCACTACTACTGCACTCGCTCGCGTACGTGCACGCGCACTGAATAAATTCCACAAATGTACCTTTAATACCAGTATTAGTCTGACCACACCCCTCATCAGCTTACCTTCATAAGCAGGTGTGTGGTCACCTGCTCTCCTCCTTCTCGCTTTCACCACAAGAAAGTGCCTCGGTAGTACCCCACTTGACGTGTTGTTAGTGGAGAAAGATTTTTTGTTTACAAGGAAGATACGTTGACATCATATCTTTATTTTCTCTCTCACTATTTTCGAGAAAATACGGCGATATTGTCTTCGTACTGGAGTGTCTAGAAGATGTTGATCATTCTAAAAACCCTCCACCGGTTTTTCGTATTGGGAGCACGCCGCTGCATGCTTCTCAACTGCAGTTCCTTGCTGTGTTTGTTGGGGTGAAACCTGTCAGGCCACAGCTGAACTGTCGGACATGCCGCTGTTGTGAGAAGCGGTGCGTTCCAGGTTGGGTGAGTAGTGTTTGCTGGCAGGCTCCACTTGTCTGTTAGTGCTATGGGGGCTACTTGACAATGTTTATGGAAACCGGCCCCAGGCTAGGGTCCTTTGTTCAGCCACCTAGGCGACAGAAGACCTTGGTCTGAAGACCATTATAGTTTAACTAGTGGGCCGCGACCATTAACACTGGTGATCCCTGTGTGTTTTGGACGAGTGGATTCTCTCTGTCACCGTGTTAAGGCCCCATCTTTCATATCCAAATGAGAGTATTCCTTCACGAGGGGATATGTGCATGATGTGCGATAGCGGCAGATTCATGTTCAAAGTCAGCTACACAGGCCAGTTGGTATTGTGCTGATTCCGTCGGGTGTTGGTAGAATCACCGTTGTGAAGCGGTGTTGACATCTTGTTTTCTCTTTTCTCTAAAAAAGTGAGGAGAGGTTTCAGAACGGCGGCCTGTCTGGGTGAGTGTTATGTCATTGTTTACATGTTCATAGCTTGCGGTTAGCCAGTCAGCTGTTAACTGCTGCGTTAGCCTGCTGGATCGCTGCATGGCCTGCTTAGGTTGGGCCTACTGTTAGCCAGTCAGCTGTTAGCTGCGGTGCTAGCATGGCGTGATCGCTAGGTAACGTTAGCTTGCTGCTATAGGCCATGGCCTGGCGCGGGGTAGCTTTAGCTTCTCGCGCGCCGCTGTGAGCTTGCTTCTGGTCGCGTGCGCAGTTAGCTCGGCGTCTCGCGAGCAGGAGCATTAGCACCCGAACGGTTGGAGCGGCCGTTAGCTTGATGCTATTCTGTTGAACGTGCTTTGATTTTAACATGTTTTACACTCTTGACTACGACGTCATCCTTGACATGGGATGTTCGTCGACCCTGCCCTGAGCCAGGACGGCAAGGTTGCATCAACAGAGGACTGTAGTGCGGGTTGGAGCGGTGACGCTGCCCAGTTCGGGCAACACAGGAGCGGCTGTGTTCCTACGGTGTCTGTGACTGCACTTCGCTGATCTGCGTTCGGGGTAGGAACGGGTTTGACCAGACCTTTTAACACGTCTTCTAGTTTTACTTTTCTAAATGTATTGTGAATAACGATGTTTTTCCCAAAACGTGTGTTGCTGCAATGCATTTAGGATACGTTGCGGGTTATGTGTGAGCTGTTTTGTCACTGGCAGTTAGCTTCTCCGTGCAAATCGGGATGTAATGATCTGGTTGTTGTGTGAGAAACATCATGGTGTTTATATGTACCGTGTACTCACAACTAAGGTAACTAACCTATGAAGCTATGCTTGGTGACAAGTGAGTAAAAGAATGTTCTTTTCTCAGACTGTGATGACAATGAACAGTGTGTTCACATATTAACAGGTTTTCCTGTTTTAACTGGCCGTATTGAGGGTAAAATAGGAGGATTGTGTTTCCCCCCGGTTCCCTGGGGACTTTTTCATCCTCCTATCAGACATGTTTGTGCACTATTTGTGTCTTTTGTGTGGTAGGGATGCGATGTAACTCTTAGCTTGATTGCTGAGGTTGTGCTAAATCTGCTGGAGAAACTTTATTTTCCTAAAAGAGAAAAGGGTTTGGTCGCTGTCATGTGTGCTTAGCAAGGCCTGTGGCCGATACTAATCGAGAATGATGTATTCTCTCATTGTGAAAAAACGGCGTTCCTCTGTTGAGTGTTTTTTGCCATTTTTTGTAGGTGATGATGGGTTGTGTGTGTCATGTGACCTACAACTGGGTTGGACTGGCCACAGAAGCACATGTGTATGTTGGACCGGGGCTCTTAGAGCCCTCTCTATTCTGTGTTTTTCCTTAGTAAAAATCAGATAGCAGGTTAGCTCATGCGCTGTGTGGAGCTGTCAAACGCTTCATTACATCGTATCATGGGTGTGGGGTCGTAAAGGGGTGAACTGGTAACCTTTCCTCTCCCCCTTGTTTCTGTCGGTCAGGGGTACACCCCCTGTCCTTCAAGGTTCCCGTCACGTGGCGGTTCGGCACGTTACGGGGGGGGGGGGGGGGGGGGGGGGGGGGGGGAGGGAGTTTCCTGGTCCCACGGCCTGGTATATTGGGCGTGTGCACCGCAGGAATTCCCCCGCCATAGAGTACGTCACCGTGCGCGTCTCTGTTGGTAGGACTTCCGTGTGCTGTTCAGGTCCATGTGATGGATCTGTTTCGGGGGGGTGGTCAGGGCTCCTCCTCACCAAGCGCCTATTCGGGCCTTCTGTGAGTTCGGACTCCTTCTTCCATGTGAGGGAGCCTCCATCAGAGTACAGAGCCTTCCTCCTCAGATTGTCAAAGTGAGTGGACCCTCTGGAAGGGTCCTATTCTATTGTATATGTATTCGATTCAATTCGATTATTGAGTGTGTATGGGTTCAGTGCCTCTTCCCCGGAGAGCCCTAAAACCAATTTTTTACATGGCTCAAGGTGCAATATATTCTTTTCAATCTGTACAGCTCGCGTGGGAAGTCTCTCTGGGGATCCCCGTCTCCTTCCTATGGGAGGGTGGTGGGATGTAGAAATGTGAACATTTTTTACCCCGGTTGTGTAGACTGGGATACATACTGTTGATGCTTCCTTCTTTTCTATTCCAGAAGTGTTGGAGTTAGGGAGTGTCACACCCCTCTTGTCGTTCCCCTGGGCGCCTTGGGGATTCAATGACAGGTCTAAATAGCCTGTTCATTGATGGGGGTGTGTCCCGACGCACGTATAGTGCTAGCTCGCTGTAAACAGGCCTTGGTTGCTTGTGGTTGAAACAGCGTTTTTATAAAGCAACTGAGATGGGGGTTTTTCCTCTTCCGACGACCAAATCCCATGACCTGGGTTGGTTTTTCGACGGATTCTCGTTCATGTCTGGGGGATGATGACGGAATGGATCTGAACATATGTAGAGGGGTCTCACGCCCTTGGGGTGGGCCACCAGGCGCGGTTCGCCCGAACGTCTGGGTGGCGCCTTCTTTTCATGTTAAGATCAACACGCATATCTGCCCTTCTCCTGGAGTAGGCATGTCGGCGTGGTTAGGGCACGGGACTGGTTCTGGTCACGCTGGTCCAGATCAGTTGAACCCGTTGTCCGCCGGGGATGCAGATCTGCTGTTCTGGTACCCTGAGGGACTTGGGCTTTTTTCAGGGGGAAAAATGCCGGGTCGGTCTGGGTGTCGCAGGGTTAAGCGCTATGGAGACCCTGGTTGGGTACGTTTTTACTCAGCACTGTCGTAATGGCTTACAGCCATGCCATTCTGTACACGCTCGATCTCGTCGGATCTCGGCCGCTACACAGGTTGGTCCTGGTTAGTACTTGGTTGGGAGACCGCCTGGGAATACCAAGTACGGTGTGCTTAGGGGCTGGTCTCCATTCTTTTTCGCTCCTCTCTCACGCATGGTGATGAGGGGCCTGTGGGGGTGGTTTTTTGACCTCCTCTGGTGACCCTGTGCTTCCCGTACCGCCAGGCCCGGTCCGAAGTAATGTTTCGTCGACCCGTAGGCCTGGGTTAACCTTTTTTGAAAACTGAAACACTTGTACTGCGGTATAGCCGGTGTATACCCGCAGGTGTGTTTTGGAGTTTTTTCTTGAGGGGTTATAGGAACAACCACCGCATTGGGTAACACCGAGGTGGTTGATTCCCTGGTGTGTTGGAGCAGTGTCAACTCCCGGGTTCACCGGTTGAGGGTGCCCCTGCACGTTCATGACGTCTGCCAATCGTGTCAGCCTTCTCTGCCTCGACCCCTCTGGGTGGGTTTTTTTTAAATGGAGGCTTGGTCATGCAACACCGCCAGCTTACGCTCCTTCCGCCGGGGCGGCTGTGTTCAGCTGTCCCCTCTGGCGCCTGTCTCGTCCGCAGTCTCCAGGCTAGGGTTAACAGCCTGTTGCCTGGTTTTTCCCCGGTGCGCTGCCTGCTTCCGTTGGTTAACCTTTTTTGTGTGCTTACGGCCATGCTGACTGCCTGTTCTGCAGGGTCAGTGTGCCAGGCGGTGTACTATTGGGGGGACAGGGCCCGCTCGGCTTACGGCCATACCGACCTGAACACGCCCGATCTCGTCCGATCTCGGGAGCTAAGCAGGTTCTGGCCTGGTTAGTACTTGGTTGGGATACCGCCTGGGAATACCAGGTGCAGTAACTGAGGGGCCTTTGTCCGAATACGCTGGCGATGTGGGGGGCGGGGCACTACGTGCCCACCTGGTGGGGTCTTGATGCTGGCATCATGGACTTCTCCGGGCCCCCATTCCAGGGAGTCCAGTCCTTTTGGTGGGTCTGGGTCTTCCTTCGCGCTCCGCTGCTACGGCCTTGCCACGGGGTTGGGTTTGCCCTTGACCCCGTGATTCTGGGGGCAGTAACGAGGTTGTTCCTCCGTTCGTTCCCGGGTGGCATGCGGGTTGTGCGTGTGTGTAGTCGTGGGGTCAAGCCACGGTCTGCTCACCCTGTGCGTTGAGTTGCTTGAGTGCCTCTTCGCACGGTCGGGTCCGTCGCCTTCCCGTGAAGCCTCTAATAGGGGGGATACCCTCCATTAGGGGGGGTCGGGGGGGCTCGGCCCTCCCTGTTCTGATGGTTTTGGGGGGCTGTCAGCGGGGTGTATTTGTCAGCCAGCGGCTCCGCTTGGCCTCCCTTGTGCAGTAGTGATGCCAAGCAGAGCCCCTAATGAAACAGAACGTTAGGTTATGACTATAACCAAGTTCTGTTAATTAGGGGTGACGCTTGGCATCAGACGGCCGCTGCAGCCCTTGACCTCACCTTGTGGTGAAAGCTTGGGAAGGAGGAGAGCAGGTGACCACACACCTGCTTATGAAGGTAAGCTGATGAGGGGTGTGGTCAGACTAATACTGGTATTAAAGGTACATTTGTGGAATTTATTCAGTGCGCGTGCACGTACGCGAGCGAGTGCAGTAGTAGTGATGCCAAGCGTCACCCCTAATTAACAGAACTTGGTTATAGTCATAACCTAACGATATCAAGATTTTGATGAATCATAAATACCAGCCATGTCATGCTAGCTCATCAGCAAAGGGGGTAGATATTGCTTTAAGATGAAGCTATTTTAAGCTAGCTTCCTTTCCTTGGGGATAAAATGGGCATTGCCATTTTCAAAGGGGTCCATTGACCTAAGTACAGAGTCACTGGGTACAGGATTTTTGGTTCAGTGCACGTTGTGAAGAGAATTACTGGTCTAAATGGTAAATGGCTGCATTTATATAACAGCTTTTATCCACCGACGGCGGAGGCAACCATGCAAGGTGCCAACTTGCTCATCAGGAGCAATTAGGGGTTAAGTGTCTTGCTCAAGGACACTTCGACACGCTGCCCGGGAGGAGCAGGAATCGAACCGGGAACCTCCAGATTACCAGGCGACTGCTCTACCTCCCGAGCCACTATCGCCTGGTCTAGCTTTAACCATGCACGTTAAATTCAAAACTCTGATGTTTTATTGTTTACTTTTATTCATATTTTATATGGTCTCATTATCTCAATTGAGTAGATTAGATTAGATTCACTTTATTGTTGTCATTACACAGTACAAGACAAGATTGTGTACGACGTCCAACCAGGATGTGACAAACAATCAACAGTCAGTTGCAATATAAGACACATAAATAAAACTGTACAGTAAAGTGCAATGGTTAGCACAATGTGCAATGGTGAGAAAACTAAATAATAAATAAAATAATCATTAAATTAAAGTCTACATAAGCTAAGGCTATATATATATACACAGGTATACAGTGAGGTGCAGTGGTCTAAGTAGAGTTTTGTTTCAGAAGTCTGACAGCTGAGGGCAAGAAACTATTCATGGTCCTGTTGGTTCTGCCTGGGAGGCTGCGGTAGCATGCCCCAGAGAGAGGACCCTGCAGGCGGGTAGCGTGCCCCAGAGCGAGTACCCCGCAGGCGGGTAGCGTGCCCCAGAGCGAGTACCCCGCAGGCGGGTAGCGTGCCCCAGAGAGAGGACCCCGCAGGCGGGTAGCGTGCCCCAGAGAGAGTACCCCGCAGGCGGGTAGCGTGCCCCAGAGCGAGTACCCCGCAGGCGGGTAGCGTGCCCCAGAGCGAGTACCCCGCAGGCGGGTAGCGTGCCCCAGAGCGAGTACCCCGCAGGCGGGTAGCGTGCCCCAGAGCGAGGACCCCGCAGGCGGGTAGCGTGCCCCAGAGCGAGTACCCCGCAGGCGGGTAGCGTGCCCCAGAGCGAGTACCCCGCAGGCGGGTAGCGTGCCCCAGAGCGAGTACCCCGCAGGCGGGTGAACAGTCCATGGTTGGGGTGAGAAGCGTCTCTGATGATGTTCCGTGCTCTCTGTGAGTATAATCAATCAATTGAGTATAGGCAACAGTTCAGAGTTCATACAGTCTGGGCAATGGGATGAGTCTCTGGTATCAATTTATAAATCAATTGTAAAATTCCTGTTGTCCCAACCTTAAAAACACAATGAAAACCATGCATTATAGAGTGTACACACAGCGTCTTGCTTCTGTCTAGAGCAGGGGTCGGCAACCTTTACGGTCAAAAGGGCCATTTTGCCCCCTCCTGCACGAAATACAATTAATCTGGAGCCGCAAAACCTATTTACCCTTAGAATTAAGATAACAGTGTATACAGTTTTATATATACTTATACTATATAGAGAGAGGGATTGAAATGTATTCAAAAGCGTATTTCCAGTACCTATTGTTCGTTCGGTCTCAAATGTCGGAGCGGAGACGGGCAGAAATGACGGGGGGGGGGGTCGGAAACATAAGATTAGCCGCCTGCAGACGGCAGGGAGAGGCGCGGGGTGGGAGGTATATTTTAGTTGATGAAATATTAAACACTTTTTTATTTCAGTTCACAGTATCACCTCGATCTCCAAAATAAGAGGTGTTCTTTTTTTAAATTAAAATAGCTGTAATTTATTATTTCCATATTATAATTATTTTCCAAACCTACAGGGAGCCACTGCAGAGTGACTGCAGGGCCTGACCTCTGAACTCTGACCCAGACTGGATGAACTCTGACCCAGACTGGATGAACTCTGACCCAGACTGGATGAACTCTGACCCAGACTGGATGACCTCTGACCCAGACTGGATGAACTCTGAACTGTTGCCTATACTCAATACTCAAAGTATACCTGCCTACCGCCTTCACTGTCTACAACTGTAATCATAATTACTATGACCACAAAAATCCACTGTTTATAAAGTCTCATGTTATGAAATGTAATGATTTGGTAAAAAAAAATGTATCCACTTTTTCTCCCCATTTTCTATTTTTCTCCCATCCCAATTTCGTATTTTTCCAATTCCCCCCTCCCCTGTCTTGAACGTTGCTAGACTATGCCTCCCACTGGTCGGCTGTAGTGAGGATAGAAGCCTTGCATCACGTGTCCCCTCCGGTACACGAGGAGGCAGCCTGTCGCATCTTTTCACCGCAGCAGCTTGATCTCTCAGTGTCGAGGAGTAACGCGTGGGAGGCTCACGCTGCTGCCCCCGATACTTCCGGCGTCACCCAACCGACCTGTAGGAGTCGCTGTCCACAACGTCCAATCCCCACCCACCGGCTTTCCCACCCTCTAACACTTGCCAATTGTATTAGTATGAACGACCGGCCAGCCGGTAGCAACACCGAGAGCTGGGCTCGAACCCAGCGTATCCTGCGTTAGTGGCGAGCGCCTTGCCCACTGCGCAACTCAGCCGCCCAATGATTTGGTTTATTATAAAATTATGCAAATGTACTCCTGGACGGGGTGCAAAGGTTTTTTTCAATACGTGAAAGAAAATATGATTTGAGAGACGTTTGTAAATTTACTGTTCAAAAAGCTAAGAAAGGGATTAAAAGGAGGTATATTTCTATTGTTGGGGTTAACTTGTGGAACAATGTTGATATACATTTAAGAATGAGTTATTTGCTTTTGGTCTTTAAGAAAATAGTTTGTATAGCTATTTTTGAAGATTACAAATGTGAATAATTATTTTGTTATTTTCTTTTAGAATACTGTTTTGGAGTCTTCATTTTGTTAAGAATATAGGACAGGCATGTATACGCATTATGCTTCAGTCTGTACCTTTTCAGTCACTGTAAAAATCTAAGATTTTGGAATGATTGTGCATATTGTATTGTGTGTGTGATGACTGGATACAACTACTACTACTACTACTACTACTACTACTACTACTACTACTACTACTACTACTACTACTACTACAACTACCTACATAAGCCATATATGATAGCATGTACTATATATATTTATATTTACCGTATATATATATATTTATCCATGTCTGTCTGAATATACCTGTATAATGTATACTATATCTATATCTGTATATATCCCTTACCTATACTCTTGCTAGTTATACCGCTGACCAGTATGACTTGTTTTTATACCTGTATCGCTGTACATAATAACACTATAACACTGTATACATATCTGATTAGTAGGGATGTCCGATATTATCGGCCGATATCGGCATTAAAATGTGATATCGGAAAATATCGGTATCAGTGTTCCAATTTTTTTTTTTTTTTTTTTTACATTTCTATAACCTTTATTTACCCAGGCAAGCAAGTAAGAACAAATTCTGATTTTATTTATTGTCAAAAGTATGCATAATGTTGTGTTAATTCCACAACAAGAGATATGTAATGTTAATTACCTGAAATTATTAAGTTTTTTGGGGGGGAAACCCTGCATATATCGGTATCGGTTAATATCGGTTGATATCGGTATCGGAAATTAAGAGTTGGACAATATCGGTATAGGTAAAAAAAAAAGCCAATATCGAGCATCCCTACTGATTAGCATTATTATTTATTTAATTGTATTATTATTATTATTATTATTCTTAGGCTTATTTTATTCTTTATTCTTAGGCAATCTTTTGTTATTCTTATTCGTGATTTTTTTGTCTACCTAAATGTTTACTGTGAGCGATTTGTAGTGCCAAATTTCCCTTGGGATGATTAAAGTATTTCTATTCTATTCTATTCTATTATTCAGTAGTACTCATTTATATATACTCCAGTTTAATCACTTGCATATTGTATATTGCTATTGCACTTTACTGTTACACTTGCACACTTGTTGAATGCCAAACGTATTTTCGTTGTACTCTACTTACATCTTCATCTAATCTAATCTCGCAGTCAATTACTCAACTTCAGGACAGGACAGCCCATGTGGCAGCCTATACATTGATTCCCCAACTTATTATGTACATACTGTTCAATGAACTGGCGATGTGATAGCGCAGATTTGTCCAAGATATCTATGTTGCAAGGACCTTCATCATGCAACCTATAATCTGGACTGGATGACCTAAAGAGTAGACATTCAGATTGGAACACAACGTTAGTGGTCATTTCATTCAGATTGAAACACAGCGTTAGTTGTCATTTCATTCCATGGGTTATTTTTACGACAATGTTGAGGCAAAATGCACACACAGCAAAAATAAAGATGCAAACAAAGCAAACATTACAGTTGACAGAATCATATTCAAACCACAACCAACACTGACAGTTTGTATATATATATATATATATTGTACATGGCTATCATACAAGTATGTAAACAGTAATATATGGGTATACTATACTATACTATGGGTAACTATAGTTTGAGGTAGGTAGTTATGATTACAGTGAAGGCAGTAGGTAATACTTTCTATCATTTTCAGTCACATTGACACATTGTTGTTGGAAGGAGAATGAATACTGTACCTTTATCCAGTGTTGGGACTAACGCGTTACTTTTGGCGATAACTAGTACTCTAACGCATTACTTTTGAAATTCAGTAACGCTACTTACGTTACTGAATGGTTTGTTAGTTCGTTACTGCGGTCTTTTTATGTAGATTCATAGCGAGCGTCCTTATTTCGCCTGCTTTTGTTTTGTTTACTGTAGAGAGCGTCTATTTCTTTCCGTAGCCTCATTTCTGGTTTTCGCATTTCTGATTGGCCACTGACTGACGTTCTCTGACCAGAGAGCGTCAGTCAGTGGCCACTGGCCAATCAGAAATGCGAAAACCAGAAATGCGGCTACGGAAAGAAATAGACGCTCTCTATAGTAAACAAAAGTCAGGAGGACGCTCGCTATGAATCTACATAAAAATAACGCAATAACGAACTAACGAACCATTTAGCAACTACTTGGAGAGATAATTAATATACAACATGGAAACGAGATAAAGAACATGTTTGAGGCGGGGCTGCTGGAGTCAGCTGGACTAACGTAACGTTACATCTCGACCGGACCACCGCAGACTTTGGTGAGTGCATGCCAATGTGTTCACTGAAACTCACGTTGATCAACGGATTTTGACTGTACGAAATCTGCCAGGGAATCTCATAATACTAATCAAACAATATAAATATAGTCCTTTCATGCACAATTGATATCCTAACTATTCTAACGTTGCAATGCTTTGATTGATATCTTAAACACCGTTGCAAGATGGTTATAATGAAACGCTCCGGCGACATCAAGGCTGTTCCTTCAACCGGCGCACTTCTTATTATATCGACTCGGGACAACATTTGTTTGTGTCAGATTTGTGAGTACAGTATGTCTTTGATGCAGCTTGGTGAGAGCAGTATGTAGTGAGTACAGTATGTCTGTGATGCAGCTTGGTGAGAGCAGTATGTAGTGAGTACAGTATGTCTGTGATGCAGCTTGGTGAGAGCAGTATGTAGTGAGTACAGTATGTCTGTGATGCAGCTTGGTGAGAGCAGTATGTAGTGAGTACAGTATGTCTCTTATGTAGCTTGGTGAGAGCAGTATGTAGTGAGTACAGTATGTCTGTGATGCAGCTTGGTGAGAGCAGTATGTAGTGAGTACAGTATGTCTGTGATGCAGCTTGGTGAGAGCAGTATGTAGTGAGTACAGTATGTCTGTGATGCAGCTTGGTGAGAGCAGTATGTAGTGAGTACAGTATGTCTCTTATGTAGCTTGGTGAGAGCAGTATGTAGTGAGTACAGTATGTCTGTGATGCAGCTTGGTGAGAGCAGTATGTAGTGAGTACAGTATGTCTGTGATGCAGCTTGGTGAGAGCAGTATGTAGTGAGTACAGTATGTCTGTGATGCAGCTTGGTGAGAGCAGTATGTAGTGAGTACAGTATGTCTGTGATGCAGCTTGGTGAGAGCAGTATGTAGTGAGTACAGTATGTCTGTGATGCAGCTTGGTGAGAGCAGTATGTAGTGAGTACAGTATGTCTGTGATGCAGCTTGGTGAGAGCAGTATGTAGTGAGTACAGTATGTCTGTGATGCAGCTTGGTGAGAGCAGTATGTAGTGAGTACAGTATGTCTGTGATGCAGCTTGGTGAGAGCAGTATGTAGTGAGTACAGTATGTCTGTGATGCAGCTTGGTGAGAGCAGTATGTAGTGAGTACAGTATGTCTGTGATGCAGCTTGGTGAGAGCAGTATGTAGTGAGTACAGTATGTCTGTGATGCAGCTTGGTGAGAGCAGTATGTAGTGAGTACAGTATTTGTGTTTGTATCTAGACCACATTGCTTAGCAGAGTTCAGTGATGTGAATGGAAACTATCAAGTTGATCAACCGATTTTGAGTATCTGGGACTTGGGAGCAATCTTTTTTTTTTTTTTTTTAAATAACGAAATAGTTACTTTTCACAGTAACTCATTACTTTTGGGTGTAAGTAACTAGTAAAGTAACGAAGTTACTTTGAAATGAAGTAACTAGTAAAGTAACTGAGTTACTATTTTTCAGTAACTAGCACAACACTGCCTTTATCACATCTAATTGATAGCCTAATAATATCAAGATTAAGGAATGAATATCAGCTTTAGTCTTGATGTAGATATTATATATATCTACAATTGTTTGGATATATCTGCATATATCCATGTTCACTTACCTGTATGGATTCCATTTCCTGCATATATCTATATCTGTGTATGTCCCATACCTACTCGTAATAGTTATAGCCCACCAGTGACCGGTTAGTAGGCCATACCATCATGTATTTACACCTGTATCACTGTACAGAATTACACTGTAAATACATCCAGCATTATATTACCAGTAGCTTGTTATACAGCATTGAATCACATTGTACATTGTTAATGCACCTTACTGTTGTTACTGACATCAGAACTCTTGTTAGATCTGCCAGTTTAGTATCGTTGTACTGTACATTGTGCTGTGAAATGACTGTACATTTGAATCTAATCTGATCTGATCTACGGTTAGTAAAGTTATTAAAGTGATTAAAGTCATATTCTCGACTCACCAGCCTCCTCCGTCGTCGGGCTCGCTGTCTGCTGCTGCTCGCCATATCAACATAAACTGTAGCGTGATGCTGCATGTATGTAATGCAACTTTATATCCCATTAACATGTTTTATGATGACCGTCAATTTGCAATTAATTGATGGATCGTCTCGTCTGGTTGAAGCAGAGACGTCGAGTCTCATCTGGACGCGTCCTGGGAAAAGATCAAGGAAAATATAAAAGAAGGAAGGGTCTTCTTCTTCTTCTTCTTCTAATTTTTATTGGCGGTTGGCACTAACGTTTTGGTGCATTACCGCCACCTACTGAAATGGAGTGTGGATCTAGATGGATTATGCATGCACATGATAATTACTATTGTCTCTACTCTATATCCTACCACTCAAACCTGTACTATTTAGGGGGGGGGGGGAATGGCCCTGTTGAAGCTAGAGACTCTGTGTGGGATTGTTAGAAAATGTCTAACTGCATAATGTAACTGTTCACACTAGTGCCTATCTAACTGCATGTATATCTGTGTCCACTGGAGGGCGTTCTAGGCGGAGGTAGTCTGGGGTACTATTAGATGACGAGTATAAGTATTTGTGTATCCTCCCCCTTTCTCTCTCTTCCCCCATTCCCTCAGTAAGAGAGGACTCGTGTGTAAATGCTCCCACTCTGTGAATAAACACATCAAGCCAGTTAAAGGCCAAAGACTGGAAACCATGCCTCTTGACCACATTATTGTCGCCCTATAGCCGAATTCTGTTAACAGGCCCTGTACCCCACATTCCCTGAGCTCAGTCGCAACACTTCTCTCACCTCCAGCTTGATGTGGTCTCTCTCCAACCTTTCTTTGAGGATCTGTCATCATCGCGTCACTGTGCTACACATTGGTGCCAAAAATGAATTGAGTTGAATTAATGACATTTAACACTTTGATCGCCATGGTTAAATTCATAATTTACCATCCCTCGCCATCTCTATTTGTCTATGGAGAAGTTCCCCTTCTTTGCAGGGCTATAACTTTTTAAATTGTATTGCTAAATTGACATTATTATGGCCCATTCAATGTCCTATATCTATTGTTCAGGGTGTAGCAACGTTAGGGGGAAGGGGGGGGGGGAGAGTTAGAGAGTTCCCATGTTTGTGGTGCTGCAAAAGAGCAGACATGTAGTACCCTGTAGTGCCCTGTAGTACCATGTAGTACCATGTAGTGCCATGTAGTACCCTGTAGTACCCTGTAGTACCATGTAGTGCCATGTAGTACCCTGTAGTACCCCGTAGTGCCATGTAGTACCCTGTAGTGCCATGTAGTGCCATGTAGTACCCTGTAGTACCCTGTAGTGCCATGTAGTACCATGTAGTACCCTGTAGTACCCTGTAGTGCCATGTAGTACCCTGTAGTGCCCTGTAGTACCATGTAGTACCATGTAGTGCCATGTAGTACCCTGTAGTACCCTGTAGTACCATGTAGTACCCTGTAGTACCCCGTAGTGCCATGTAGTACCATGTAGTGCCATGTAGTGCCATGTAGTACCCTGTAGTACCCTGTAGTGCCATGTAGTACCCTGTAGTGCCCTGTAGTGCCATGTAGTACCCTGTAGTGCCATGTAGTGCCATGTAGTGCCATGTAGTGCCCTGTAGTGCCATGTAGTACCATGTAGTACCCTGTAGTGCCATGTAGTGCCATGTAGTACCATGTAGTACCCTGTAGTACCATGTAGTACCATGTAGTACCCTGTAGTACCCTGTACCCAGACAGATTAATCTAAAGGTCAGTCCCCGACCAGGTGAGATCAAGGTAGGTTGAAGGAGAGAGAGAAAAGATGAGTCTTAAGCAGGGATTTAAAAGCTTCGACAGAGCAGGCGCCCCTGATGACGGCAGGTAATTTGTTCCACAGGTAGGGAGCGCGGTAGACAAAGGCTCTGTGGCCGGCGGATTTCTTTTTAACCCTAGGGATCGATAGAAGCCCCGCATTTTGTGAGCGCAGAGCACGAGCGGGCGAGTATCGGGAGATGAGATCGGATAGATAGAGTGTGTGCTCTACCAAAGTCTAGCACCTAGCAAAAGTAGAACTGGTATTCTGACGTGACGACCCTTCCTTCTTGTATAGTTTCCTTGTAAAAGATCCAATCCGATCAACTGTCAGGACGTCGGCATGTAACTACACACTCAAGTAACAGCGCCCCCTCCTGGGCCGAAGGAGGGCTACAGAATTATTCTCATTAGAGATGCGATTATAATCTATTTGCCCATTTATGCATTTAAGGAGGCAATTTCCACCCTAAATAAAGCACTTTGAGTGTCTAGAAAAGCACTATATAAATGCAACGATCATTCATTAATTCGTTAATCTATACATATAGATCCTTGAAGAATTTGATTAGTAGATGGAAAATTGATATTTTCTGATTTAATAAAAATATACATATATTATTATTAATGTAAGCTATTTAAAGTATGTTCTAGGTTGTTATTGATGCTGAAGTTATTAGGTGGAGTTTAGCGCCCTCTTGTTTTGGGGAAGAGTTTGTGCGCGACACCGTGGGAAGAGGAAGGATGTGAATAATGGAGAAACCCTTATGTTGATGATCAGATATCAAGTCTTGCATGTTTTTATTTTATTATTAGGGCTGTCAGTTTATCGCGTTAATTAGATTAATTAATTACACAGCACATTATCGCGTTATGAAAATTAACTCAAAATGTATTACAATTATTATTATAATTTTTTTTTTATAATATTTGTTTTGTATCTCATGCATTCCATAAGAACGTAGAATACACATTACAGACTTTTTTTTTTAATATGGCCCATTTGCATGTTCTTGGTATCTGATTCTAGGGACATCTATGGATTTCAGGGAATGTATTCCCAGTGTCAGAAATACTGTGGGCTAGATCCACAAAGAATGGATTGCACAGTGCAAGTTGCACCCTTAGTTATGAATTGAAAATGGGGGACCCTGATGTAAACAAGATGAAAGTCTTTCTCTGGTGTGAGGGCTGGCCCAGTACTGCGCGCTTCCAGGTGCCAATTACCATCACGCACCTGAGAGGAGTTCCAATCAGCTCGACGGGAGCCCTCTTATACACGGTTTGCTGAACGTTCAGTGTCGGGTCGTTTTGGTCACCACCAGCTACTGCTTGTTCCTCTTGTGTGTTTCTCCAGTACGCCCTTGGTAGTTGCCGCTGTTACCTCTCTCTGCCTCCGTGGACCCGTGCCTCGTATTTACACTTTGCCCTTGGTGAGTTTTTGGAAGTCTATTTTTTGATGTCCTCATTTTTATTCCTGGACTCCATACCTTCATCTGTTTTTTGTGTGTTCCTTAACACTGAAGAATTGTCGCTTTGTTTTGGGTACTGGACTCTGCCTTGTTACTGGACTGCCTCGTAATCCCTACGTTTCTATTAATGATATTCTCCGTTTTCTTTTTCTCCACGAGTGGATTATCAATAAACTGCAGAGCCGCAGAGCCACAGAGCCACTCTGCTCTGGGCAGAGCCGCAGAGCCACAGAGCCACTCTGCTCTGGGCAGAGCCGCAGAGCCCTACTCTGCTAAAGGACATTCCCCCAGAATGCATTTACGTTATTTTTGCTCATTTCTGTTTGTGAAATAAATACGCCCATCGTTTTTGGCTAACTCTGAACTACCTGTCTGTGTCGTGCTGTTGGGGTTCTTTACAAACCATAACATCTGGTCTGCATCCAATTGTGTGTATTGAGCCATACTGTATTGTACCCATTATGCAATCTGTTAATATTTTTTTTTTATTTTGAGTAAATTGTAGGCCTAATGAACCAAATGAGAATATCAATAAAATGGTGAATAACACCATGCTCAAATTGACCAGACCTGAAAAATCTAAGCAAATTAATAGATGGAAGATGATTAAACAGAAGGCTTTGTAGATACAGTACTGAATTCTGCCATCCGGACACATGCAATTTGAAATATGATTATAGAATATCAGGCATAAAATGGTTATGCGATTAAAATGCAATTAATTAATTACAAATCCTGTAATTAATTAGATTCATTTTTTTTAATCGCCTGACAGCACTATTTATTATAGATAGAAGTATAGGCAGACTATTCCTCGTTTACATTGGTGACAGTGGTGGGATCTCACTGTCCTGTGAATCTGTATCCAGGTTCACGTAGCAATGGGGGGGTGGGATCTCAGTGCCTTAACCCTGGGAAAGTGCGTGCGTGGACTATGTAAACTACAGTCAACCAGCACCTGCTAACAGGACTGACCCTTTAGCTCAGCTGGTTAGTGTAAACTACAGTCAACCAGCACCTGCTAACAGGTCTGACCCTTTAGCTCAGCTGGTTAGTGTAAACTACAGTCAACCAGCACCTGCTAACAGGACTGACCCTTTAGCTCAGCTGGTTAGTGTAAACTACAGTCAACCAGCACCTGCTAACGGGTCTGACCCTTTAGCTCAGCTGGTTAGTGTAAACTACAGTCAACCAGCACCTGCTAACGGGTCTGACCCTTTAACTCAGCTGGTTAGTGTAAACTACAGTCAACCAGCACCTGCTAACAGGTCTGACCCTTTAGCTCAGCTGGTTAGTGTAAACTACAGTCAACCAGCACCTGCTAACAGGTCTGACCCTTTAGCTCAGCTGGTTAGTGTAAACTACAGTCAACCAGCACCTGCTAACCTCTGACCCTTTAGCTCAGCTGGTTAGTGTAAACTACAGTCAATCAGCACCTGCTAACTGACCCCTTAGCTCAGCTGGTTGGTGTAAATTAGTCAACCAGCACCTGCTAACTGATCCTTTAGCTCAGCTGGTTAGTGTAAACTACAGTCAACCAGCACCTGCTAACAGGACTGACCCTTTAGCTCAGCTGGTTAGTGTAAACTACAGTCAACCAGCACCTGCTAACGGGTCTGACCCTTTAGCTCAGCTGGTTAGTGTAAACTACAGTCAACCAGCACCTGCTAACAGGACTGACCCTTTAGCTCAGCTGGTTAGTGTAAACTACAGTCAACCAGCACCTGCTAACAGGTCTGACCCTTTAGCTCAGCTGGTTGGTGTAAACTACAGTCAACCAGCACCTGCTAACAGGACTGACCCTTTAGCTCAGCTGGTTAGTGTAAACTACAGTCAACCAGCACCTGCTAACAGGACTGACCCTTTAGCTCAGCTGGTTAGTGTAAACTACAGTCAACCAGCACCTGCTAACAGGTCTGACCCTTTAACTCAGCTGGTTAGTGTAAACTACAGTCAACCAGCACCTGCTAACAGGTCTGACCCTTTAGCTCAGCTGGTTAGTGTAAACTACAGTCAACCAGCACCTGCTAACAAGACTGACCCTTTAGCTCAGCTGGTTAGTGTAAACTACAGTCAACCAGCACCTGCTAACCTCTGACCCTTTAGCTCAGCTGGTTAGTGTAAACTACAGTCAACCAGCACCTGCTAACAGGTCTGACCCTTTAGCTCAGCTGGTTAGTGTAAACTACAGTCAACCAGCACCTGCTAACAGGTCTGACCCTTTAACTCAGCTGGTTAGTGTAAACTACAGTCAACCAGCACCTGCTAACCTCTGACCCTTTAGCTCAGCTGGTTAGTGTAAACTACAGTCAACCAGCACCTGCTAACGGGTCTGACCCTTTAGCTCAGCTGGTTAGTGTAAACTACAGTCAACCAGCACCTGCTAACAAGACTGACCCTTTAGCTCAGCTGGTTAGTGTAAACTACAGTCAACCAGCACCTGCTAACAGGTCTGACCCTTTAGCTCAGCTGGTTAGTGTAAACTACAGTCAACCAGCACCTGCTAACAGGACTGACCCTTTAGCTCAGCTGGTTAGTGTAAACTACAGTCAACCAGCACCTGCTAACAGGACTGACCCTTTAGCTCAGCTGGTTAGTGTAAACTACAGTCAACCAGCACCTGCTAACGGGTCTGACCCTTTAGCTCAGCTGGTTAGTGTAAACTACAGTCAACCAGCACCTGCTAACGGGTCTGACCCTTTAGCTCAGCCGGTTAGTGTAAACTACAGTCAACCAGCACCTGCTAACGGGTCTGACCCTTTAGCTCAGCCGGTTAGTGTAAACTACAGTCAACCAGCACCTGCTAACGGGTCTGACCCTTTAGCTCAGCTGGTTAGTGTAAACTAGTCAACCAGCACCTGCTAACGGGTCTGACCCTTTAGCTCAGCTGGTTAGTGTAAACTACAGTCAACCAGCACCTGCTAACAGGTCTGACCCTTTAGCTCAGCTGGTTAGTGTAAACTACAGTCAACCAGCACCTGCTAACAAGACTGACCCTTTAGCTCAGCCGGTTAGTGTAAACTAGTGTAAATCATATTTTTTTTTTTTTTTTTTTTCACTAGACTTCACTCAGGTGTATTATTGATACTCTCATTGATGTTTGTTTCTGACTCAAAGTGTGTGTGTGTGTGTGTGTGTGTGTGTGTGTGTGTGTGTGTGTGTGTGTGTGTGTGTGTGTGTGTGTGTGTGTGAGAGAGAGAGGGGGGGGGGGGGGGCGGGGTGTGAGTGAATGTAACAAGTTCCTAACGTTTTCTTTCCCCTATTATTTCATGCACTTTATTCATTGTTTTAAATTATTATTTTCTTAAGTTATTTTGTGCATCACTCTGTTTTGAATTTGATGCAAATTTGCAATGCATGAGGGTCATCGTTTTGTGTTAAATGGCTGCATAAAGCAAGCATTTGTTGACTCATGTTGATAAAAGTATTAAAACTTGAAAAAGATCAGTTAGAATAGAATAGAATAGAATAGAAATACTTTTATTATCCCGTGGGAAATTAGACACTGCAAATCGCTCAACATTTAAACATTTAGACAGAACAGGTCACGAATTAGAATAATAAAACAAATCAAATCAAGTTGCCTAGGATAAGAGTAGAGTAAAATAGAATAAAAATGGAATAAAATATACAGTAAATAAATACAGTAAAAATATACTGAGAGGCATCATAGCAGCATGGGGGAAGGGGGGGGGGGTACAGGTAGTAAAAACAACACAAGCAGTGTAAACAAATAGGTCAATATAATTTACTATCTAACTAACTGAAATATATATTCACAGTATTCACAGTGTCACATAAGGTGCAGTATGCATCAGGTAGTGTTATAATTTACTATCTAACTAACTGAAATATACATTATTCACAGTATCACAGTATCAACCTAAGGTAGTGTTATTGTCCTCCTTGGGTTCCTATTAGTCCCAGGTCAATGTCTGGCAGCAGTCGCTGCCCCCTGTTGTGGAGCCTGGAGGCCGCTAGTAGATACAACTTTTTTTAAACAATGCGATTAATTTGCGATTAATCGCGAGTTAACTATGGACAATCATGCGATTAATCAGATTAAATATTTTAATTGATTGACAGCACTACGTTCATTACACCTTCCGGGCCGTTCCGCTTTAGCTGTCTTCCGTCTGGCATTGTCCCGGCACACCTGAACACCTTCTGTGGTCACAGACCAAAACAATGTGTGGGTTTTCTTAATCTGTATGTCTGTCCCTCCATTTGTCCTATCTGTCCCTGTCCCGTGCTATATCCCTCCATGCCGTCGTCTTCCAAACGCTTTTTCATCCAGAATGTCCCTATAGTCTCTCCACAAACAATGTGGGCACAGTTTGGTCCCGGAAGCAGGGTTTTGCCTACAAGATGACATTGATGAAGGCCAAAAAGAGTCTATAGCCTCTATTTAATTTTGTTTATTCATTGTTTCTAATAAATAGTAGCTTATCTTTATTGTAGCTCATGGAGAAATGACAACTTTCATTTAAAATTATCAATCAAGCTTTATTTATACAGCACATTTCATGGAGTTGCAATGTAATACACTTTATTTAAAATAAGTAAGTAAGATCAGTGATAATAATACATAACATGTAGGATATCCATCACATTAAAACAGGGTCATAAAAAGATCAAATAAAGGGGGAAACAGAGAAAGCGAAAAAGGCTTCTTATATAAAAGCAAGGCTTGTTAAAGGTAGAATCTGTAATGTTGACAAACAGCCACTTCTAGGTAAAAGTATTGCCCTCTGTTTAATTTTTTTTGTTTTTGTTTTGACATGTGTGTTGGAGTTTAGTAACTTATTACAGTGTGAACGTGTCCAGAGTAGACCTCTCTATAGAGTCTGAGGTGAGGGTTGGAGTTTAGTAACTTATTACAGTGTGAACATGTCCAGACCTCTCTATAGAGTCTGAGGTGTGGGTTGGAGTTTAGTAACTTATTACAGTGTGAACGTGTCCAGACCTCTCTATAGAGTCTGAGGTGTGTGTTGGAGTTTAGTAACTTATTACAGTGTGAACGTGTCCAGACCTCTCTATAGACTCTGAGGTGAGGGTTGGAGTTTAGTAACTTATTACAGTGTGAACGTGTCCAGACCTCTCTATAGAGTCTGAGGTGTGTTGGAGTTTAGTAACTTATTACAGTGTGAACGTGTCCAGACCTCTCTATAGAGTCTGAGGTGTGGGTTGGAGTTTAGTAACTTATTACAGTGTGAACGTGTCCAGACCTCTCTATAGAGTCTGAGGTGTGTGTTGGAGTTTAGTAACTTATTACAGTGTGAACGTGTCCAGACCTCTCTATAGACTCTGAGGTGAGGGTTGGAGTTTAGTAACTTATTACAGTGTGAACGTGTCCAGACCTCTCTATAGAGTCTGAGGTGTGGGTTGGAGTTTAGTAACTTATTACAGTGTGAACGTGTCCAGACCTCTCTATAGAGTCTGAGGTGTGGGTTGGAGTTTAGTAACTTATTACAGTGTGAACGTGTCCAGACCTCTCTATAGAGTCTGAGGTGTGGGTTGGAGTTTAGTAACTTATTACAGTGTGAACGTGTCCAGACCTCTCTATAGAGTCTGAGGTGTGGGTTGGAGTTTAGTAACTTATTACAGTGTGAACGTGTCCAGACCTCTCTATAGAGTCTGAGGTGTGTTGGAGTTTAGTAACTTATTACAGTGTGAACGTGTCCAGACCTCTCTATATAGTCTGAGGTGTGTGTTGGAGTTTAGTAACTTATTACAGTGTGAACGTGTCCAGACCTCTCTATAGAGTCTGAGGTGTGTTGGAGTTTAGTAACTTATTACAGTGTGAACGTGTCCAGACCTCTCTATAGAGTCTGAGGTGTGTGTTGGAGTTTAGTAACTTATTACAGTGTGAACGTGTCCAGACCTCTCTATAGAGTCTGAGGTGAGGGTTGGAGTTTAGTAACTTATTACAGTGTGAACGTGTCCAGACCTCTCTATAGAGTCTGAGGTGTGGGTTGGAGTTTAGTAACTTATTACAGTGTGAACGTGTCCAGACCTCTCTATAGAGTCTGAGGTGTGTGTTGGAGTTTAGTAACTTATTACAGTGTGAACGTGTCCAGACCTCTCTATAGAGTCTGAGGTGTGGGTTGGAGTTTAGTAACTTATTACAGTGTGAACGTGTCCAGACCTCTCTATAGAGTCTGAGGTGTGTGTTGGAGTTTAGTAACTTATTACAGTGTGAACGTGTCCAGACCTCTCTATAGAGTCTGAGGTGTGGGTTGGAGTTTAGTAACTTATTACAGTGTGAACGTGTCCAGACCTCTCTCTAGAGTCTGAGGTGTGTGTTGGAGTTTAGTAACTTATTACAGTGTGAACGTGTCCAGACCTCTCTATAGAGTCTGAGGTGAGGGTTGGAGTTTAGTAACTTATTACAGTGTGAACGTGTCCAGACCTCTCTATAGAGTCTGAGGTGTGTTGGAGTTTAGTAACTTATTACAGTGTGAACGTGTCCAGACCTCTCTATAGAGTCTGAGGTGAGGGTTGGAGTTTAGTAACTTATTACAGTGTGAACGTGTCCAGACCTCTCTATAGAGTCTGAGGTGTGTGTTGGAGTTTAGTAACTTATTACAGTGTGAACGTGTCCAGACCTCTCTATAGAGTCTGAGGTGTGTGTTGGAGTTTAGTAACTTATTACAGTGTGAACGTGTCCAGACCTCTCTATAGAGTCTGAGGTGTGTGTTGGAGTTTAGTAACTTATTACAGTGTGAACGTGTCCAGACCTCTCTATAGAGTCTGAGGTGTGTGTTGGAGTTTAGTAACTTATTACAGTGTGAACGTGTCCAGACCTCTCTATAGAGTCTGAGGTGTGGGTTGGAGTTTAGTAACTTATTACAGTGTGAACGTGTCCAGACCTCTCTATAGAGTCTGAGGTGAGGGTTGGAGTTTAGTAACTTATTAAAGTGTGAATGTGTCCAGACCTCTCTATAGAGTCTGAGGTGAGGGTTGGAGTTTAGTAACTTATTACAGTGTGAATGTGTCCAGACCTCTCTATAGAGTCTGAGGTGTGTGTTGGAGTTTAGTAACTTATTACAGTGTGAACGTGTCCAGACCTCTCTATAGAGTCTGAGGTGTGGGTTGGAGTTTAGTAACTTATTACATTTACATTTACATTTACATTTAGTCATTTAGCTGACGCTTTTATCCAAAGCAATGTGTCCAGACCTCTCTATAGAGTCTGAGGTGTGTGTTGGAGTTCAGTAACTTATTACAGTGTGTACGTGTCCAGACCTCTCTCTAGAGTCTGAGGTGTGTGTTGGAGTTTAGTAACTTATTACAGTGTGAACGTGTCCAGACCTCTCTATAGAGTCTGAGGTGTGTGTTGGAGTTTAGTAACTTATTACAGTGTGAACGTGTCCAGACCTCTCTATAGAGTCTGAGGTGTGTGTTGGAGTTCAGTAACTTATTACAGTGTGAACGTGTCCAGACCTCTCTCTAGAGTCTGAGGTGTGTGTTGGAGTTTAGTAACTTATTACAGTGTGAACGTGTCCAGACCTCTCTATAGAGTCTGAGGTGAGGGTTGGAGTTTAGTAACTTATTACAGTGTGAACGTGTCCAGACCTCTCTATAGAGTCTGAGGTGTGTGTTGGAGTTTAGTAACTTATTACAGTGTGAACGTGTCCAGACCTCTCTATAGAGTCTGAGGTGAGGGTTGGAGTTTAGTAACTTATTACAGTGTGAACGTATCCAGACCTCTCTATAGAGTCTGAGGTGAGGGTTGGAGTTCAGTAACTTATTACAGTGTGAACGTGTCCAGACCTCTCTATAGAGTCTGAGGTGTGTGTTGGAGTTTAGTAACTTATTACAGTGTGAACGTGTCCAGACCTCTCTATAGAGTCTGAGGTGTGTTGGAGTTTAGTAACTTATTACAGTGTGAACGTGTCCAGACCTCTCTCTAGAGTCTGAGGTGTGTGTTGGAGTTCAGTAACTTATTACAGTGTGAACGTGTCCAGACCTCTCTATAGAGTCTGAGGTGAGGGTTGGAGTTTAGTAACTTATTACAGTGTGAACGTGTCCAGACCTCTCTATAGAGTCTGAGGTGAGGGTTGGAGTTTAGTAACTTATTACAGTGTGAACGTGTCCAGACCTCTCTATAGAGTCTGAGGTGTGTGTTGGAGTTTAGTAACTTATTACAGTGTGAACGTGTCCAGACCTCTCTATAGAGTCTGAGGTGAGGGTTGGAGTTTAGTAACTTATTACAGTGTGAACATGTCCAGACCTCTCTAGAGAGTCTGAGGTGAGGGTTGGAGTTTAGTATCTTATTACAGTGTGAACGTGTCCAGACCTCTCTATAGAGTCTGAGGTGAGGGTTGGAGTTTAGTATCTTATTACAGTGTGAACGTGTCCAGACCTCTCTATAGAGTCTGAGGTGTGTTGGAGTTTAGTAACTTATTACAGTGTGAACGTGTCCAGACCTCTCTATAGAGTCTGAGGTGAGGGTTGGAGTTTAGTATCTTATTACAGTGTGAACGTGTCCAGACCTCTCTCTAGAGTCTGATTGGCCAGCAGTAGCAGCCCCTCCCCTCTATACCCACTGGAATCCAACCCACACATTTTTCTTTACACAGAAATGTAAACTAAGCACAATACCAAGAAGGGCTCTTTTGCCTAGAGATTCTACCTTTAAGGCGTTTAAGTGCAAATGTATTCCAGCTCATCAGGTAAACATAATATACAGTATAACATTTACACATGACAAACTGTAGCAATAACATTTACATTTGAATGGACTTCGTGTTCTTGTGGCTGTAGCTCATTGTGTTCCTTGTGGCCGATAGATGTGTTTTGTGTTGGTTTGATTGCATGATGTCCCTTAATTGTTATTGTGTGTACAGGCTAGAAAATGCTCTTTTTCAGCTGCTTCACATTCACACAGTTCCATTCACACCTGGGAGCTGCCCAGTACAACCACAGTCTGACACCGTTGGCCACTGAGCAACTCCACTCGAGCAGTTGGGGGTTAAGTGCCTTGCTCAAGGGCACTTCAGCGGTTGGTGTTAAGGGTATGGGAGAGAGTTGTTCATTCACTATCCCAGCCCAGAATTTACCTGCCGGTCCGGGGGATCGAACCGGCGACCTTCCGGTCACAAACCCGCTTCTCTAACCTTTAGGCCACCGCTTTCTCACCTCAGATCAGACTTTCATCTTTATTTTTTATCTTTAATCTTTTTTTATTATCTATTATACTTTTTATTCTTATATGTGTATTTCTATTACCCCAACATTTTCGAATAAATAATAATAATAATATTTGAAAAGTAAAAAAAAAAAATAATAATAATAATAATTACTAGCACTTAAATAATTTAACTCTTTAGAACCCTTTGGATCAGGCCAAAAATAATGTCATGGGGGGCTTTACGGGGGAAATTCGTTTTTTTTCCTTCATTTTGACAGCAGTGTTATCATGCTGTTGAGCTCTCATGAGAAGAGGTACAAGGAAAAGAGCAGAGGTATAAAGGAGAGTAGGAGGGAGATGGAGCGAGACAAGAGGTTAGCGGAACCAGCAACGCCGTCCATCTGTGTTTTGAGCCAGCTCTGGTACCGGGACACGCGGGCGTAGACTCCTGGGAACTCAGCCAGAGCACAACCACGGCCAAAACTCACTACTCCAGCCTGGACCCAAACCTGGTTCTGTTTTACCACCAGTGGGCCTCCCGAATCTCCCTGCATAAGAAGGATGTGTTATGCATGAAAGGATAACTCCAACATTTTGGGAAATTAGCTTATTTAACATCTTCCCTGGAGTTAGACAAGAAGATACATACCTTTTTTGTCTCTGTGCGTGCATTTAGCTTTGGGAACAGACGCTCCGTTAGCATAGCTTAGCTTCATCACTGGAAGTGAGGCAGGACAGTACCCTGACGTTCCCTACAGGTTTGTTGATATTCTCATTCCTTCAAAGGATCTGAACCGATTGAGGTTTATGGATACCATGACTTAAAATCCTCTTACCATGACGATTTAAAGCCTCCCCAATTTAGAAAACAGTAATCCAATGGCTGGTATTGATATACTACTAACTACTGCACGCTAACGGAGCTAACCGGACACTCAAGCAGATAACGAGAGCAATGACTTCCTTTCTGGGGGGTTTCAAAATAAAAGAGCGACGTCTATAGCAGTGGAAAACGTTTATTTTGTACATTATCTAACGTTAACACGAACCTAAACTAACTTTAGGTTAGTTGTAACGTTAGTTTAGGTTCGTGTTAACGTTAGATAATGTACAAAATAAACGTTTTCCGCTGCTATAAACGTCGCACTTTTATTTTGAAAACCCCAGAAAGGAAGTCATTATATTTGCTTTACACATCCTGTTCTGCGTTAGCTCCGGTTAGCTCCGAGCGTCCAGTAGTTAGTAGTATATTATCAATACCAGCCATTGGATTACTGTTTTCTAAATTGGGGAGGCTTTTAATCGTCAAGGTAAGAGGATTTTAAGTCATGGTATCCATAAACTTCAATCGGTTCAGATCCTTTGAAGGAATGAGAATATCAACAAACCTGTAGGGAACGTCAGGGTACTGTCCTGCCTCACTTCCAGTGATGAAGCTAAGCTATGCTAACGGAGCATCTGTTCCCAAAGCTAAATGCACGCACAGAGACAAGAAATGTATGTATCTTCTTGTCTAACTCCAGGGAAGATGTTAAATAAGCTAATTTCCCAAAATGTTGGAGTTATCCTTTAAGGGTTGTGTCGTCTGCAAAATAACTAAATATACTTCAAAACCTGACAGTCTTTCTTCCTGTTTGATACCCACACAGCTTAAAACCTGACAGTCTTTCTTCCTGTTTGATACCCACACAGCTTAAAACCTGACAGTCTTTCTTCCTGTTTGATACCCACACAGTTTAAAACCTGACAGTCTTTCTTCCTGTTTGATACCCACACAGTTTAAAACCTGACAGTCTTTCTTCCTGTTTGATACCCACACAGTTTAAAACCTGACAGTCTTTCTTCCTGTTTGATACCCACACAGTTTAAAACCTGACAGTCTTTCTTCCTGTTTGATACCCACACAGTTTAAAACCTGACAGTCTTTCTTCCTGTTTGATACCCACACAGTTTAAAACCTGACAGTCTTTCTTCCTGTTTGATACCCACACAGTTTAAAACCTGACAGTCTTTCTTCCTGTTTGATACCCACACAGTTTAAAACCTGACAGTCTTTCTTCCTGTTTGATACCCACACAGCTTAAAACCTGACAGTCTTTCTTCCTGTTTGATACCCACACAGTTTAAAACCTGACAGTCTTTCTTCCTGTTTGATACCCACACAGTTTAAAACCTGACAGTCTTTCTTCCTGTTTGATACCCACTGAGTTTAAAACCTCGCAGTCTTTCTTCCTGTTTGATACCCACACAGTTTAAAACCTGACAGTCTTTCCTCCTGTTTGATACCCACACAGTTTAAAACCTGACAGTCTTTCCTCCTGTTTGATACACACACAGTTTAAAACCTGACAGTCTTTCTTCCTGTTTGATACCCACACAGTTTAAAACCTGACAGTCTTTCCTCCTGTTTGATACCCACACAGTATAAAACCTGACAGTCTTTCCTCCTGTTTGATACCCACACAGTTTAAAACCTGACAGTCTTTCTTCCTGTTTGATACCCACACAGCTTAAAACCTGACACTCTTTCTTCCTGTTTGATACCCACACAGTTTAAAACCTGACAGTCTTTCTTCCTGTTTGATACCCACACAGTTTAAAACCTGACAGTCTTTCTTCCTGTTTGATACCCACACAGTTTAAAACCTGACAGTCTTTCTTCCTGTTTGATACCCACACAGTTTAAAACCTGACAGTCTTTCTTCCTGTTTGATACCCACACAGTTTAAAACCTGACAGTCTTTCCTCCTGTTTGATACCCACACAGTTTAAAACCTGACAGTCTTTCCTCCTGTTTGATACCCACACAGTTTAAAACCTGACAGTCTTTCTTCCTGTTTGATACCCACACAGTTTAAAACCTGACAGTCTTTCTTCCTGTTTGATACCCACACAGTTTAAAACCTGACAGTCTTTCTTCCTGTTTGATACCCACAAAGTTTAAAACCTGACAGTCTTTCTTCCCTGTTTGATACCCACACAGTTTAAAACCTGACAGTCTTTCTTCCCTGTTTGATACCCACACAGTTTAAAACCTGACAGTCTTTCTTCCTGTTTGATACCCACACAGTATAAAACCTGACAGTCTTTCCTCCTGTTTGATACCCACACAGTTTAAAACCTGACAGTCTTTCTTCCTGTTTGATACCCACACAGTTTAAAACCTGACAGTCTTTCTTCCTGTTTGATACCCACACAGCTTAAAACCTGACAGTCTTTCTCCCTGTTTGATACCCACACAGTTTAAAACCTGACAGTCTTTCTTCCTGTTTGATACCCACACAGTTTAAAACCTGACAGTCTTTCTTCCTGTTTGATACCCACTGAGTTTAAAACCTGACAGTCTTTCCTCCTGTTTGATACCCACACAGTTTAAAACCTGACAGTCTTTCCTCCTGTTTGATACCCACACAGTTTAAAACCTGACAGTCTTTCTTCCTGTTTGATACCCACTGAGTTTAAAACCTGACAGTCTTTCCTCCTGTTTGATACCCACACAGTTTAAAACCTGACAGTCTTTCCTTCTGTTTGATACCCACACAGTTTAAAACCTGACAGTCTTTCCTCCTGTTTGATACCCAGACAGTTTAAAACCTGACAGTCTTTCTTCCTGTTTGATACACACACAGTTTAAAACCTGACAGCGTTTCCTCCTGTTTGATACCCACACAGTTTAAAACCTGACAGTCTTTCTTCCTGTTTGATACCCACACAGTTTAAAACCTGACAGCGTTTCCTCCTGTTTGATACCCACACAGTTTAACACCTGGCACTCTTTCTTCCTGTTTGATACCCACACAGTTTAAAACCTGACAGTCTTTCTTCCTGTTTGATACACACACAGTTTAAAACCTGACAGCGTTTCCTCCTGTTTGATACCCACACAGTTTAAAACCTGACAGTCTTTCCTCCTGTTTGATACCCACACAGTTTAAAACCTGACAGTCTTTCCTCCTGTTTGATACCCAGACAGTTTAAAACCTGACAGTCTTTCTTCCTGTTTGATACCCACACAGTTTAAAACCTGACAGTCTTTCCTCCTGTTTGATACACACACAGTTTAAAACCTGACAGCGTTTCCTCCTGTTTGATACCCACACAGTTTAAAACCTGACAGTCTTTCTTCCTGTTTGATACCCACACAGTATAAAACCTGACAGTCTTTCTTCCTGTGTGATACCCACACAGTATAAAACCTGACAGTCTTTCCTCCTGTTTGATACCCACACAGTTTAAAACCTGACAGTCTTTCTTCCTGTTTGATACCCACACAGTTTAAAACCTGACAGTCTTTCCTCCTGTTTGATACCCACACAGTTTAACACCTGACAGTCTTTCTTCCTGTTTGATACCCACACAGTTTAACACCTGACAGTCTTTCTTCCTGTTTGATACCCACACAGTTTAAAACCTGACAGTCTTTCCTCCTGTTTGATACACACACAGTTTAAAACCTGACAGTATTTCTTCCTGTTTGATGCCCACACAGTTTAAAACCTGACAGTCTTTCCTCCTGTTTGATACCCACACAGTTTAAAACCTGACAGTCTTTCTTCCTGTTTGATACCCACACAGTATAAAACCTGACAGTCTTTCCTCCTGTTTGATACCCACACAGTTTAAAACCTGACAGTCTTTCTTCCTGTTTGATACCCACACAGTTTAAAACCTGACAGTATTTCCTCCTGTTTGATACCCACACAGTTTAAAACCTGACAGTCTTTCTTCCTGTTTGATACCCACACAGTTTAAAACCTGACAGTATTTCCTCCTGTTTGATACCCACACAGCTTAAAACCTGACAGTCTTTCCTCCTGTTTGATACCCACACAGTATAAAACCTGACAGTCTTTCTTCCTGTTTGATACCCACACAGTTTAAAACCTGACAGTCTTTCCTCCTGTTTGATACCCAGAAAGTTTAAAACCTGACAGTCTTTCTTCCTGTTTGATACCCACACAGTTTAAAACCTGACAGTCTTTCCTCCTGTTTGATACCCACTGAATTTAAAACCTGACAGTCTTTCCTTCTGTTTGATACCCACACAGTTTAAAACCTGACAGTCTTTCCTCCTGTTTGATACCCACACAGTTTAAAACCTGACAGTCTTTCCTCCTGTTTGATACCCACACAGTTTAAAACCTGACAGTCTTTCCTCCTGTTTGATACCCACACAGTTTAAAACCTGACAGTCTTTCTTCCTGTTTGATACCCACACAGTATAAAACCTGACAGTCTTTCTTCCTGTTTGATACCCACACAGTATAAAACCTGACAGTCTTTCCTCCTGTTTGATACCCACACAGTTTAAAACCTGACAGTCTTTCCTCCTGTTTGATACCCAGACAGTTCAAAACCTGACAGTCTTTCTTCCTGTTTGATACCCACACAGTTTAAAACCTGACAGTCTTTCCTCCTGTTTGATACCCACACAGTATAAAACCTGACAGTCTTTCTTCCTGTTTGATACCCACACAGTATAAAACCTGACAGTCTTTCCTCCTGTTTGATACCCACACAGTTTAAAACCTGACAGTCTTTCTTCCTGTTTGATACCCACACAGTTTAAAACCTGACAGTCTTTCTTCCTGTTTGATACCCACACAGTTTAAAACCTGACAGTCTTTCCTCCTGTTTGATACCCACACAGTATAAAACCTGACAGTCTTTCTTCCTGTTTGATACCCACACAGTATAAAACCTGACAGTCTTTCCTCCTGTTTGATACCCACACAGTTTAAAACCTGACAGTCTTTCTTCCTGTTTGATACCCACACAGTTTAAAACCTGACAGTCTTTCTTCCTGTTTGATACCCACACAGTTTAAAACCTGACAGTCTTTCCTCCTGTTTGATACCCACACAGTATAAAACCTGACAGTCTTTCTTCCTGTTTGATACCCACACAGTTTAAAACCTGACAGTCTTTCCTCCTGTTTGATACCCACACAGTTTAAAACCTGACAGTCTTTCTTCCTGTTTGCTACCCACACAGTTTAAAACCTGACAGTCTTTCCTCCTGTTTGATACCCACACAGTCTCTCTTCCTGGCAGGTACGGCAGGTATAATATTATTTAATATGTTTCCCCTCTGGCCGCTGCAGGCTCACCTGACAGGAGTCCTTTCCGCCCTCGGGGACACCTGCACAGAGCATGTTGTCTGTGATTCCTCCATTATAGTTGGAGTTGCACTGGGTGTTGGAGATGATGAGCACATCCACCTCCTGCAGCCTCTGTGGGAAGGGGAGGGACACTGGAGAAGAAGAAGATGAAGAAGAAGAAGAAGATGAAGAAGATGAAGAAGATGAAGAAGATTGACTTTAACGCCTGTCAATTGCATACCCAAAGTTATTTGAAAACTATCCTTGAACCATTTATAGCACAATGAGTCTGGCCTCTTTTGAAAGGAAACATTCTGAATCTTCTTCCACAACAGAAAGAATCACTCCGAATGCTACTGTAATAGAGTTACAGAGGTTTGATCACACTGAAATAATTTTCTTTTTTTTTACTTCAGTCTGAATTATTCTCCGAACAGATGCCTCTTACAGGGGTTAAAAAGTACTTCCTGCCTCCTGAACTCTGTGTTCCGCTCTATATCATGTAGTTGGCGTTCCCGTTACTAGTCGTACCACTTAGTGGGAGTCTCTGGTTTGTAAACCCACTGCAGCCTCAGTGATATATATATAAAATATATATATATATAATATATATATATATATATATTTGACTGTATATACCAATATCTGTCTGTACATACCTGCATGTAATCCTTTTTGCATATCTGTAGATACTATATCTATATCTGTACATATCCCTTACCTACTCTTACTAGTTACGCAGCTGGCCAGTATGACAATTACTACCATAGTGTCTTTATACCTGTATCATTCACTGTACATATTAATACTACAACTCACATGATTAACACTATTATTAGCTCATTTATATATTTTATACCCAGTTTAATCACCCAGTACATTGTATATTACTATTGCACTTTACTGTTACATCTCCACTCTGGATGGATGCCACGCCTCTTTTCGTTGTACTGTACTTGTGCTGTATGACGACAATACATTTGAATCTAATCTAATTGATTCACCTCATCATTCAACGCAGCATTTTGCAACACAGAGTTGGGTAAAAGTACAAGTATACAAACCTAATAATACTCGGGTAAAGTACAAATCCCCCCAAAACAGTACTTAAGTATTGTAACAAAGTACAATTACTCAAGTACTTTCCAGCCCTGGTGATCTCCCTCTGTGAACTGGTCATGTGACTCACCGCCGCTGTTGACGGTTCCCCAGCCGGTCACCCAGCTCGTGGTCCCGGCGCTGAAGTCACTGCCGCTCCCCGCCAGACACACCGGCCTGATGTAGTCGCTGAAGTCGACGGGCTCCGAGAGTTGGAGCAGACACACGTCGTTGTCGTTCTCCGGGGTGTCGTAGTCGGGATGCTTGAGGATCTGCAGCACCGCCCTGGACACCTCGTTCACGTTGAAGCCCTGCTGGGTGTCCCGGCCCAGGTACACCACGAGATCCGACGTGCTGGCGCTGAGAGTAAGAGACGATGAATAATATCATAACAGCTTTTATCCAAAGTGCTTTACAATGTCACGCCTCACGTCCAGCGACCAGGCAAAGTGGCAACCCGCTCATCGGGAGCAGTTAGGGGTTAAGTGTCTTTGCTCAAGGACACTTCGACGCGCTGCCGGCCAGGAGGAGATGGAATTGAACCGGGAACCTTCTAATAGAATAGAATAGAATAGACTTTTAATTGTCATTGCACAGTATACAACGAAATTTCAGGGGAGCTCCCACAGACCGTAGTACATAATACATACATGAACACATAACACATAACACTGTACATAACAGAATATTTTAAATAATAAAGTGCATAATGGGTGGTAATCAGAGATTATCAAGTGCAGTGGTAAGTGCATGGTGCACGTGAGGGGACAGTCAATGAGTGTTTAACAGTCTAACTGCTTGACCAGAAGGCCGCTCTATTTCCTGAGCCACTGTACCCAATACAGTATCTAAGGAAGAAGAAGGCACAATAGAGCAACCTTTCAGGAAAGTAAATTACTTGAATGACTTGGAACCCACGTGTGAAAAAGACTGGTATGGACCTTTAATACGGTTAAAGGTACCCAACAGAGTTTTCCTGAAAACAGCTTCCTTTTGTTTAATGCTAGTGCAGTGTCTGTTTGGAGTGTGGCCGTTTGGAGCGTGGCCGTTCGGAGCGTGGCCGTTTGGAGCGTGGCCGTTCGGAGCGTGGCCGGTTGGAGCGTGGCCGTTTGGAGCGTGGCCGGTTGGAGCGTGGCCGTTCGGAGCGTGGCCGTTTGGAGCGTGGCCGTTCGGAGCGTGGCCGTTTCGGAGCGTGGCCGTTTGGAGCGTGGCCGTTTGGAGCGTGGCCGTTTGGAGCGTGGCCGTTTGGAGCGTGGCCGTTCGGAGCGTGGCCGGTTGGAGCGTGGCCGTTTGGAGCGTGGCCGTTCGGAGCGTGGCCGTTCGGAGCGTGGCCGTTTGGAGCGTGGCCGTTTGGAGCGTGGCCGTTCGGAGCGTGGCCGTTTGGAGCGTGGCCGTTCGGAGCGTGGCCGTTCGGAGCGTGTGCTCTTTCGGAACGCATGCCCGATTGCTTGGCCCCCGGAAATGCAGCCCAAAATGTAGCTTGTTGTCATAGCTGGCATCTGGCCAAATGGCACCAAATTCGACCAAATACACCTGACAAGTGTGAAGTTGATCGAATGACCAGTTCTCGAGATATGCGTAACGTTAGTTGTTATAGCGCCACCATCAGGCCAAATGGCACCAAATTCTAGACTCTACTCCCCTGGGTCCTCCAGAATACAACGGCCGAGTGTGAAGTCGATCGGATGAATGCTTCTCGAGATATGCAAAGGACAGTCAGACAGACACATAGACAGAGATTCCTTCCTTTATACGTAGTTAGATTTACATTTCCATCCAAATAGACAGTTTTCTGTTGTTGCTCTATAGCAGGGGTCAGCAACCTTAGGCGCGAGTGCCACCATTGGCATGCGGTATCTAAACCAATGGCATGCTAGCAAGTGTGTAAGAGAGAACCCTTTTTGGAAATGTTGAAGTGTCCTCTCATCCCCAAGTGTCATCCCCATGCTGAGTTACCTCTTTCACCGCCTTTGGCAGTTGTTGCACAGCCTGTTATTTATGGTAGTTTGACTGATATACCAGGGATATTTCAGGGTCAGAGCCAATCAGAAGGGTCAGTCTGTTGTTGTTTGCCGAACATTAAGGGTTAAAACACCATTTTGAGACCAAACATGAGAAAACGTAACGGATGATGCAGACAAGGCTGAATGTGTTCAGGTATGGCAAGCAAGCATCTCAGAAAGACCACAGCATTCCTGTATAGCACCTTTATATAATTATAAGAGGAAGATGGTTATTAAAACTATTGCTATGCATGTTGCCTATATGGATGGAATGGAATTACAGATCTGTTGCAGATTTACATTTTGATGTGGTGTCATAATTAAACTTAATGTTGATATGGCAACACTGATTAACAAGAACATTTTACAATAGCACTTCATATCTAAAAGGTTGCTCTATAGTCTACAGGCTGAATAAATCCTACCCGATAAAACCTTTGCAAAGTCCATTTTTGCTTTCGTAATGTTTACATCCCATCCGTGTTAAAGGAACACGCCAACATTATGGGAAATGCGCTTATTCTTTTCTCCAGAGTCAGACAAGAAGATAGATACCAATTTCTAGCTTTGCTTAGCCGAAACGAATGGAAGCAGTTACCGGCCGCTAGCCTCGCTTAAAACTTCCGAAGAGGTGTTTTTGGCCAACGGCTGGGCTAGCTGGTCCGTAACTGGCTACCGCCTGGACTGACACGCTGTCCGTTGTATATAACCTGGATGGAGGGAAGCACGCATCCACTCTGTGCTGTCCGTACGGCTCTCTGCAGCGCTCTGCGGTTGAGGGCAGAGCGGGTTCTATACCAGGCGGTGATGCGTCCAGTCAGAATGCTCTCAGTTGTGCCTCTGTAGAAGGCCGTAGGATCTGGTCGCCCCATACCCGTTCACAATCCCAACGTGGAACCACAAAAATACACGGCCGCCAATTTGAATATGAGCTCGTTTTTCTTCACTGGTGAAAGACGGACATACAAGGGGTTTTCTTTTATTTAACCCTTTCACTGCCGCACTACCAAACGGTTAACCGTTTCACTGCGACAATACACAGAAGGTTAACCCTTGCACTGCCACACAACAGCAGGTTAACCCTTTCACTGCCACACTACAGAAGGTTAACCCTTTACTAACCGTCGGTAGTGTGATAGTAAAGGTTTAACCATCTGTAGTGTGGCAGTGAAAGGGTTAAAGGTGGGAGAGGAATGTTCATGTGCACCAGAACTGGATCTCACCTTGGGAAGCAGTGAGCAGCGGTCAGAACCCACTGGCTGTTAATGAGGGACCCTCCGCAGAAGTGGCTGCCGGACCTGTGGAGGCTGGCCTGCCACGGCCAGGTGCCCGCGGGAGCGTCCTCCCCGCCCACGATCTTACTGCTGAGGGGCGCCGTGCCACAGGCTGCAGACAGACAGGGCAGAGCTCGGGTTTCAGGGAGAGCTCTAGTTCCAGATCCAGTTTCAGCTCTAGTTTCAGATCCAGTTTCAGTGAGAGCTCTAGTTTCAGCTCTAGTTTCAGCTCTAGTTTCAGCTCTAGTTTTACTAATAGCTCTAGTTTCAGTGAGAGCTCTAGTTTCAGCTCTAGTTTCAGCTCTAGTTTTACTAATAGCTCTAGTTTCAGCTCTAGTTTCAGTGAGAGCTCTAGTTTCAGCTCTAGTTTCAGCTCTAGTTTTACTAATAGCTCTAGTTTCAGCTCTAGTTTCAGTGAGAGCTCTAGTTTCAGCTCTAGTTTCAGCTCTAGTTTCAGCTCTAGTTTCAGGGAGAGCTCTAGTTTCAGCTCTAGTTTCAGCTCTAGTTTCAGGGAGAGCTCTAGTTTCAGCTCTAGTTTCAGCTCTAGTTTCAGCTCTAGTTTCAGCTCTAGCTCTAGTTTTACTAATAGCTCTAGTTTCAGTGAGAGCTCTAGTTTCAGCTCTAGTTTCAGTGAGAGCTCTAGTTTCAGCTCTAGTTTCAGCTCTAGTTTCAGCTCTAGTTTCAGGGAGAGCTCTAGTTTCAGCTCTAGTTTCAGCTCTAGTTTCAGGGAGAGCTCTAGTTTCAGCTCTAGTTTCAGCTCTAGTTTCAGCTCTAGTTTCAGGGAGAGCTCTAGTTTCAGCTCTAGTTTCAGCTCTAGTTTCAGAGTTTCAGCTCTAGTTTCAGCTCTAGTTTCAGCTCTAGTTTCAGCTCTAGCTCTAGTTTTACTAATAGCTCTAGTTCCAGCTCCAGTTTCAGGGAGAGCTCTAGTTTCAGCTCTAGTTTCAGCTCTAGTTTCAGCTCTAGTTTCAGTGAGAGCTCTAGTTTCAGCTCTAGTTTCAGCTCTAGTTTCAGCTCTAGTTTCAGCTCTAGTTTTACTAATAGCTCTAGTTTCAGCTCTAGTTTCAGTGAGAGCTCTAGTTTCAGCTCTAGTTTTACTAATAGCTCTAGTTTCAGCTCTAGTTTCAGCTCTAGTTTCAGCTCTAGTTTCAGCTCTAGCTCTAGTTTTACTAATAGCTCTAGTTTCAGTGAGAGCTCTAGTTTCAGCTCTAGTTTCAGTGAGAGCTCTAGTTTTACTAATAGCTCTAGTTTCAGTGAGAGCTCTAGTTCCAGCTCAAGTTTCAGTGAGAGCTCTAGTTTCAGTGAGAGCTCTAGTTTCAGCTCTAGTTTCAGCTCTAGTTTCAGTGAGAGCTCTAGTTTCAGCTCTAGTTTCAGCTCTAGTTTCAGCTCTAGTTTCAGTGAGAGCTCTAGTTTCAGCTCTAGTTTCAGCTCTAGTTTCAGTGAGAGCTCTAGTTTCAGCTCTAGTTTCAGCTCTAGTTTCAGTGAGAGCTCTAGTTTCAGCTCTAGTTTCAGCTCTAGTTTCAGTGAGAGCTCTAGTTTCAGCTCTAGTTTCAGCTCTAGTTTTACTAATAGCTCTAGTTTCAGTGAGAGCTCTAGTTTCAGCTCTAGTTTCAGCTCTAGTTTCAGCTCTAGTTTTACTAATAGCTCTAGTTTCAGTGAGAGCTCTAGTTCCAGCTCTAGTTTCAGTGAGAGCTCTAGTTTCAGCTCTAGTTTCAGTGAGAGCTCTAGTTTCAGCTCTAGTTTCAGCTCTAGTTTTACTAATAGCTCTAGTTTCAGTGAGAGCTCTAGTTTCAGCTCTAGTTTCAGCTCTAGTTTCAGTGAGAGCTCTAGTTTCAACTCTAGTTTCAGTGAGAGCTCTAGTTTCAGCTCTAGTTTCAGCTCTAGTTTCAGTGAGAGCTCTAGTTTCAGCTCTAGTTTCAGCTCTAGTTTCAGTGAGAGCTCTAGTTTCAGCTCTAGTTTCAGCTCTAGTTTCAGCTCTAGTTTTACTAATAGCTCTAGTTTCAGCTCTAGTTTCAGCTCTAGTTTTACTAATAGCTCTAGTTTCAGTGAGAGCTCTAGTTTCAGCTCTAGTTTCAGTGATAGCTCTAGTTTCAGCTCTAGTTTCAGTGAGAGCTCTAGTTTCAGCTCTAGTTTCAGTGAGAGCTCTAGTTTCAGCTCTAGTTTCAGCTCTAGTTTTACTAATAGCTCTAGTTTCAGTGAGAGCTCTAGTTTCAGCTCTAGTTTCAGGGAGAGCTCTAGTTTCAGCTCTAGTTTCAGCTCTAGTTTTACTAATAGCTCTAGTTTCAGTGAGAGCTCTAGTTTCAGCTCTAGTTTCAGTGAGAGCTCTAGTTTCAGCTCTAGTTTCAGCTCTAGTTTCAGCTCTAGCTCTAGTTTTACTAATAGCTCTAGTTTCAGTGAGAGCTCTAGTTTCAGTGAGAGCTCTAGTTTTACTAATAGCTCTAGTTTCAGCTCTAGCTCTAGTTTTACTAATAGCTCTAGTTTCAGCTCTAGTTTCAGTGAGAGCTCTAGTTTCAGCTCTAGTTTCAGCTCTAGTTTTACTAATAGCTCTAGTTTCAGTGAGAGCTCTAGTTCCAGCTCTAGTTTCAGCTCTAGTTTTACTAATAGCTCTAGTTTCAGCTCTAGTTTCAGCTCTAGTTTTACTAATAGCTCTAGTTTCAGCTCTAGTTTCAGCTCTAGTTTGACTAATAGCTCTAGTTTCAGCTCTAGTTCCAGCTCTAGTTTTACTAATAGCTCTAGTTTCAGCTCTAGTTTCAGCTCTAGTTTCAGTGAGAGCTCTAGTTTCAGCTCTAGGTTCAGCTCTAGTTTCAGCTCTAGCTCTAGTTTTACTAATAGCTCTAGTTTCAGTGAGAGCTCTAGTTTCAGTGAGAGCTCTAGTTTGACTAATAGCTCTAGTTTCAGCTCTAGTTTCAGCTCTAGTTTTACTAATAGCTCTAGTTTCAGCTCTAGTTTCAGTGAGAGCTCTAGTTTCAGCTCTAGTTTCAGCTCTAGTTTTACTAATAGCTCTAGTTTCAGCTCTAGTTTCAGCTCTAGTTTCAGTGAGAGCTCTAGTTTCAGCTCTAGTTTCAGTGAGAACTCTAGTTTCAGCTCTAGTTTCAGTGAGAGCTCTAGTTTCAGCTCTAGTTTCAGCTCTAGTTTTACTAATAGCTCTAGTTTCAGCTCTAGTTTCAGCTCTAGTTTGACTAATAGCTCTAGTTTCAGCTCTAGTTCCAGCTCTAGTTTTACTAATAGCTCTAGTTTCAGCTCTAGTTTTACTAATAGCTCTAGTTTCAGCTCTAGTTTCAGCTCCAGTTTCAGCTCTAGTTTTACTAATAGCTCTAGTTTCAGCTCTAGTTTCAGCTCTAGTTTCAGCTCTAGTTTTACTAATAGCTCTAGTTTCAGCTCTAGTTTCAGCTCTAGTTTGACTAATAGCTCTAGTTTCAGCTCTAGTTTTACTAATATCTCTAGTTTCAGCTCTAGTTTCAGCTCTAGTTTCAGCTCTAGTTTTACTAATAGCTCTAGTTTCAGCTCTAGTTGTACTAATATCTCTAGTTTCAGCTCTAGTTTCAGCTCTAGTTTCAGCTCTAGTTTTACTAATAGCTCTAGTTTCAGCTCTAGTTTTACTAATAGCTCTAGTTTCAGTGATATCTCTAGTTTCAGCTCTAGTTTTACTAATAGCTCTAGTTCCAGCTCTAGTTTCAGTGATTTCTAGTTTAGAAAGCTACACCTTTAGTGTGTTCAATAATGAATGAATGAATGAATACATCATAATGGTTACTTTGAGCAGGGGAAAATGAATGAATGAATGCATGGAGTAGATTTGAAAGAACGAATGAATTGAATCGAAAGAAATAATGAAAGCAGAACTCACCGTCCAGCTGTGCCCTGGCTCCTGGGGAGAAGCAGAGAGGGGTTTTAGTCAAAGATGTTGTTGTTGTTGTTGTTGTTGTTGTTGTTGTAACCAGACCAACCGGATAACCAGACAAAGCAGTGTAGTATTTTCCCAAGCTATATGGTTCTAGAGATGTATCAGAACCTGCTCTAATCTGCTCTGCGTTGTGATTCAAAAACTTTAAAGCCCTGGAAAATACTTTAAACAAAGACTTGAGGGTCTTTGTTATGACGATCAGCGGTGCAGCAGGAGGAATCAGGAGGAGAAGAGGGTAGTTAACAACAGCTGTTTAATCAAAGTTAAGAGTGTATACAAATTACAATAAAGAATGCTATAAAAGATTCAAGGTACCGGAGCACTATGCCGCTCTCGCCCTATCTAAGAAATCAGATTAAAGAATGATAGTTGATAAATTGTTGATGGCTTTGTTCTCTTGGCTAGTGAACAAAGTATAGTTCTGTTTTTCCCTCCAAAAGTGATGTCCTTTGTCCGTTGATCCTCCTCTGCCCGCGTTGGTGTGTAGAGATGGGGTGTGGTTCCTCCTCGGTGAGTTGGGTTTCAGAGTCCCCCTCACCGTCACCCCACCCCAGCTTATATCCCAAACCTAGAGCCTTCTGCATGATGTCATCAAAAATGACATCATCAAATCCTTTCCTCCAATGCCAGGCCTGCTAAGTTTGGATTTGAAAATAGGGGTTTGGCTTATACAGCCAACTCTATACTTTCCTTTGTTCTCTAGTCAGAGACCCAAATCATCTAACAACCCAATTTGAGGTATTCATTTCATAATACATATATTTGAATTATAATTAATTACATGAACCCAGAGATATCATATTTAAACACATTATACTTGTTGTAAGAGCCGCATTCAAGCTTATTTGTTTTGATTAATTGTGAACCTGTATTAATACATTTCTCTGTTGCAGTGAGTGGGGCGCTTTGCTCAGGTGAATGGGGCGGGGCTAACGCTATAAGCCACAGGTGCGGCGTGTGACGGCTGAGCAGCAGGCAGCAGCAATACTGTCATTGACACGCAACGCAGACGCAACCTTTTTGTTACTAAGATTATTAGGATCTCTTGCTTTATTTTTATGTACAATATTGTTTTCATATTTTGTTCTTGCTGGACCATTAAAAGAGCAAAAGGAACAACAAAAACGTGCAGTGGTTTCTGTTCTGCGACTGCGAGTCTGACACTGCTTCCCAACCTACAAGTGGAAGATTCAAATAGGTTATAGGACAAACCTGTTTGGATTTTGGCCACTACATCAAGTCAATGACAAGCTGCGATTGAAGAGCACGGATTATTGGAGGATCACAGGGATCCGAAGGAACGAAAAAGGATTGGAGGATCAAACGGGTCCAAACTGGAACGAAAAGCGCCGGCCCGACGCGCGGCTACAAACAGAGGAAACGCCGGCCTGACGGCTGTAAACAAGCAAGCAAACAAATAATTGAGGTATGTGTTTGCAAAAAACCAACGCCACATGAATAATTATTCGTTTGGAATAAATGCCAGGATTATTACTAAACGGACGTTTGCCTCTGATAACGATGTTTATGGACAGTGAATATTTTATTTTGTGCTGGTGACATATCATGGATAAAGAGAGCAGCCAAGGAAACGCCGCCCTGGCGTGCGGCTGTAACCAAACAAACAATTGAGAGAGACAAGGATAATGAAATAACCAGCCACTGTTGAAGACCTTTTGGATTCATTTGTTTGTTTATTCTGAATTAATATGGCGAGTTCAGACGCCCGTTAATGACATGGATGAGGCGCAGCTGTGCGCATCGAGACAAGGAAACGCCGGCCTGGCGTGCGGCTGTAACCAAACAAACAATTGAGAAAGACAATGATAATGAAATAACCAGCCACTGTTTCTAAACACGTTGAAGACCTTGTGGATTTATTTATTTGTTTATTCTGAATTAAAATGGCGAGTTCAGATAAGGCAGACCTGCCCGTTAATGACATATGAGGCGCAGCTGCGCGCATCCAAATAGGATGGCAGACACACGCTCAACGAGGTCTCACTCTTCCTCCCACCACTCCTCCTCTTCCTCAACATTACGCATCAACGCGGAGGCAGAGAGACTATCTTTATTGGCTAAATTTTCTATGTTACAAGAAAAACATGCCATTGAAGAACAGGAACAAATGTTAAAAAAACAGGAACAAATGTTAAAAAAAAAAGAGAGAAACATTAGAATTACAAGGTGAAATAGCAGCCAGCACAGCCAAAATTGACTATCTTAAAGACATTGAATTACAAAGGTGCCGCCCTGCACGGGCTGAAGCAGCAGCTACCGCGCTGGTATATTCAAAGCCAGATGTTTCAATTAATCCATATGACATAGGCGCTCCAGCTGTTAGGAGCAAGGCAGGAGCACATCACTTGCCCCTTTTCAATGTTAATGATGGTAATGCTCACAGTTGGCCCGATGCTCAGCCAGAAGATGACATTTACGAACAGCACCAGCCCCGACTAGTGCACAATATTCGACCTGTCATGCCCATGTCACCGACGCCTCAGTCTTCGTTTAGGAAGTTCCGGTTCCCGAGGGACCCCCCTGCCCAGTTCCCGTCCTCCACCTCGATGGTCATCAAGCGGCCCCGTACTTTCACCGACAGCCCTCAGCCACAGGCCTCGCCCCTCACTTCTCCCGCAAAAGCCGGGCCGCAAGAGAAGGACGGAGCCCACCCCTCTGCTCAACGGGAGGCGCCGCAGGTGCATTTCAGACGGGGACTTCCTGTGTCTTGGCCACATGGTTCTGAGGCCATCACAGCAGCCAATAGGGAAGCGCCTGTTCTCACCACACCGGTCCAGAGTCCCTGTGAGGAAAAATCCAGAAGCCTGGCATCGGAGGTGAAGACCCCAGTAGATATGAAGAGGGCAGAGGGTAAGACCCCAGCAGATATGAAGAGGGCAGAGGAGAAGACTCCAGCAGATATGAAGAGGGCAGAGGAGAAGACCCCAGCAGATATGAAGAGGGCAGAGGAGAAGACCCCAGCAGATATGAAGAGGGTAGAGGAGAAGACCCCAGCAGATATGAAGAGGGCAGAGGAGAAGACCCCAGCAGATATGAAGAGGGCAGAGGACAAGACCTCAGCAGGCATGAAGAGGGCAGAGGACAATACCTCAGAAGACATGAAGAGGGCAGAGGACAAGACCCCAGCAGACATGAAGAGGGCAGAGGAGAAGACCCCAGCAGATATGAAGAGGGCAGGGGACAAGACCTCAGCAGGCATGAAGAGGGCAGAGGACAATACCTCAGCAGACATGAAGAGGGCAGAGGACAAGACCCCAGCAGACATGAAGAGGGCAGAGGACAAGACCCCAGCAGATATGAAGAGAGCAGAGTTATGTGGTCACATAGGGGCCGGGGATAGCCAAACAGTACTCAAGTACATTGATAACGAGCACACTAGGAAGAATGCTCTGATGTTGACCGTCAAAAAGCGCAAAGAGCTTTCCCCAGGTCACAGCCACACCCACTCGAGCAGCCAAAAGGTGAGCACTGAGCTAGGCGCTTTCAGGACCACACTTGGTGGACAGCTCCTCACAGTGGAAGACCTCTCACAGGCAGAGAGGTCAGTCATCACCTATGTTCAAAAGCAATCCTTCCCAGTGGAAATGGCAGTGCTGGAAACCGCTCCATTCAGAGTGCAGAAGAACAGTAAGATCGATCCTATACTGGATGAAGGCCTACAAACCATCTTCTGCGAGAGATCTGACCTCTACGCCAGGACACAAGAATACCTTCTGCTACTCCAAGGAAGACCGAAATGGAGCACAGTGAGAAAAAAAAAGAAGAAAAAAAACTTTAACATTGGAGATGTCGTCCTGGTAGTTGACCCAACTGCTCCACGGGGGTCGTGGCCACTAGGCAGAGTACAGGAGACCAAGCCTGATGCAGGAGGTCTGACCCGTGCAGTGAAGCTCCAGACGAAAACATCCATTATTGATAGGCCCATAGCTAAGCTATGCCGCATTCCTGGAGATTGAAGAATAACAGGTCTTCTTTCAACAGCCAAAAAGGGATGTAATGTATATACTATATTTTTCTAAATTAATTTGTTGATAGTTACGAACAGCATAGACTGATACATAGACATACACCCATAGACTGATACATAGACGTACACCCATAGACTGATACATAGACGTACACCCATAGACTAATACATAGATATACACCCATAGACTGATACATGGAGATATACACTCTTTGCCACTTTGGATTACAGTTTTTAGTTTTTTCTGATTTGACTGACCTAGCGATCATAAAGATCCCTCCTTAAAGTGGAAATGAAGCAGTGCGATAAATACATATTCATAGCATCACATTAGTATTTAGATAAGCCACAGAAGAAATTACGTTATAAAAATAAGCAGTTTCTAAGAAAAAATGATTTGTTGTGTGCATTTCTGAAGCATTTAGCATTATGGGCGCGGCCATTTTGTTGCTGACGTCATGCCGCTGGTTTGGTGTATACACTGCTGATTAGCTGCCTATAGTGAATGGGTCAGTAAGTAAATAAAATGTTGCCTACAAAACAACGGGACCGCGGTGGTTCTGTTTGTATTGCTCCTGGCTGTTCAAACTAATTTTACCATGTGAAAGAGAGAGGAAAGTTGGTTAATTTCCACAAACTACCAGTGAAAAAAACAGTGTTGTTGGCATGTTGGCTCAGGCTGGCTGCACTCAGGCGGCGCGACCAGCCTGTTGGACAGGGAATGAGGATCTGCAGAGAACACTTCATTGCCTCGGATTATGTTGTTGGGGGTGGAAGGTTTGTCCAGAAGACCACTAATCAGCTGAAGCCTGATGCGGTTCCCTCGGTCTTCGACAGACAGACCGGCGTTAGCTCTCGGGGCTCGGGAGCGATCGCTAGCTAGTTAGCACCAGCCGGGGCCGGCGTTAGCAACCGGGAGCGTCGCGGAGCATTCAGCCTGCTGGCTACCTAGATCCACTTCAACCAGCGTCGCGGAGCATTCAGCCTGCTGGCTACACAGCTTGTCGGTGTGCTAATAGCCTCTGCAAGCTAACGGTAGCTGGCTAAACAGCTTGTCGGTGTGCTGGAGCCTCTGCAAGCTAACGGTAGCTGGCTACACAGCTTGTCGGTGTGCTGGAGCCTCTGCAAGCTAACGGTAGCTGGCTACACAGCTTGTCGGTGTGCTGGAGCCTCTGCAAGCTAACGGTAGCTGGCTACACAGCTTGTCGGTGTGCTGGAGCCTCTGCAAGCTAACGGTAGCTGGCTACACAGCTTGTCGGTGTGCTGGAGCCTCGGCAAGCTAACGGTAGCTGGCTACACAGCTTGTCGGTGTGCTGGAGCCTCTGCAAGCTAACGGTAGCTGGCTCCAGGCTATTAGCACATCGACAAGCTGCTGGAGCTCCCGACGCTCGGCTGGTTGAAGTGGATCTAGGTAGCCAGCAGGCTGAATGCTCCGCGACGCTCCCGGTTGCTAACGCCGGCCCCGGCTGGTGCTAACTAGCTAGCGATCGCTCCCGAGTCCCGAGAGCTAACGCCGGTCTGTCTGTCGAAGACCGAGGGAACCGCATCAGGCTTCAGCTGATTAGTGGTCTTCTGGACAAACCTTCCACCCCCAACAACATAATCCGAGGCAATGAAGTGTTCTCTGCAGATCCTCATTCCCTGTCCAACAGGCTGGTCGCGCCGCCTGAGTGCAGCCAGCCTGAGCCAACATGCCAACAACACTGTTTTTTTCACTGGTAGTTTGTGGAAATTAACCAACTTTCCTCTCTCTCACATGGTAAAATTAGTTTGAACAGCCAGGAGCAATACAAACAGAACCACCGCGGTCCCGTTGTTTTGTAGGCAACATTTTATTTACTTACTGACCCATTCACTATAGGCAGCTAATCAGCAGTGTATACACCAAACCAGCGGCATGACGTCAGCCATGACGTCAGCAACAAAATGGCGGCGCCCATGTTGAAAACAGGGATATTATATTTGATTTTTCAGACAAATAAGATAGATTTCACATTTGATTATAGAACCCTGTCTTACACAAGGTACACAACAAACAAACTAGGATCACATTGCTCACTGCTTCATTTCCACTTTAAGGCTATGTGCTAGTAACCTCTGGCCCTAGGATACGGTTAAGAATGAAGAATAACAGTTCTTCTTTCAACATCAACAAGGGATGTAATGTATATACTATATTTTCTAAATTAATTTGTTGATAGTTTTACGGCTCTTTATTTTGTTTGAGTAATTGATTCCTAGAGAACAATTAGGGGCCGGTGTAAGAGCCGCATTCAAGCTTATTTGTTTTGATTAATTGTGAACCTGTATTAATACATTTCTCTGTTGCAGTGAGTGGGGCGCTTTGCTCAGGTGAATGGGGCGGGGCTAACGCTATAAGCCACAGGTGCGGCGTGTGACGGCTGAGCAGCAGGCAGCAGCAATACTGTCATTGACACGCAACGCAGACGGAACCTTTTTGTTACTAAGATTATTAGGATCTCTTGCTTTATTTTTATGTACGATATTGTTTTCATATTTTGTTCTTGCTGGACCATTAAAAGAGCAAAAGGAACAACAAAAACGTGCAGTGGTTTCTGTTCTGCGACTGCGAGTCTGACACTGCTTCCCAACCTACAAGTGGAAGATTCAAATAGGTTATAGGACAAACCTGTTTGGATTTTGGCCACTACACTTGTACACATTCTGTTATCATTAAGACTAGTTTCACCTTAAGTGAAACTAATCTTCTTTACCACAAAGTCTGCTAACTTTCAATGAATTCAGAATTATTACCACAATGTAAACAGGCCTAATTGTACTTCATATCAAACTAATCTAAGTGTGTTACCAGACATTTAAAGATGTACTTAGTATTAGCAAGCCAGGTGGTCACATGTGTTCCTTACTTATTTCTTTTTTTTTAATTTTTTTTATTATTGCAAAACAAAACTTATTAAAAGTCAGTACTCACACACAATGTATAATGAAACTTTCAGTAAAGGTGGTTAAAATATATGCAAGTACAGAAACAGGATAAAACAAAAATAGTCAATAATAACATTTTAACCGTATACCGTGTATATCCAGCGAAGTTACAATTATATAAATGTTAGTATATAATATACCCCGAATACCTATTTTCTAAAACCCTACACACATATGCTCCAGCTCAAATCCCCCCCTCCCGGACCCCCTCTTGGATATTACCTCCATTATCCCTCACTCCTAACCAGACATCACCATTATAGGCTAGCTTTTATTCTCTCCACCACTTCTAACCACATTAACATTTTGGATTCATTGAGCCCTAGAATTCTTGCTGTTGATATTTCTTGATATATCACATCAAGATATGTAAGAAACCACACTTTCCGGCACATTTTTTCCGGTTGAAACCAACGTGATGCAATCAGTTTTTTAGCTACTGTGATACCCGATAAAACCAATCTTTTTAGTTGTGGGTTCACTGCAAACTCAAAAACATCATTCAATAGCAATACCGCGGGGTGTACAGGTATATTCCAAAATACGAGTATTGATAATTGTTGGGACACATCTTCCCAGAATGTCTTAACTGGTGGGCAGTCCCAATACATGTGCATAAATGTTCCTTCGTCCCCATTTGTACATTGGGAGCATTTGGAGTTTTGTATAAGCCCCATTTTGCACAGCCTTATAGGAGTCAAGTATGTCCTGTGAATATAGTTCAGATTGATTTGTTGATGATCCGGGTTCCTTGATGTAAGTCGGACATTTGCCCAGGCTCCTTGCCAATCAAAGTCATTTTCCAGGTCTGGTATATCCCTCCTCCAGACATTGTCTAGTTGAAGGGTTTCGTACGAGGACGTTAGTAATTGTGAATAAAAACCTGATACAAAACCTCCCAATGTATTTCTGTCATAGAAAAATTTGTGGTATCTGTGGTGTTCAATTGGTATGTGTAATGGAACACCGTGGGATCTCATACAAAGTTTTAACTGTATGTAAAAAAGCCATGTGGACTCGGTGAGGTTAAACTTTATGCATATTTCGACATAACTACAGAGGCCCTTGTTATTAAAAATATCCCCTAATGAGTGTATGCCTCTTTCTTCCCATACAGGGAATCTTATAGGTCGTTTTCCCATTAAGAGAGCATTGTTATTGAATATGGGAGTGTGATTATGCCATACTTGATTGTTAGGAAATTTCCTTTGAGTTTCCCGCCATGTCCTGATTGCATGGGTTATTATTGGGCCAAATTCTCGCTCACAATGCTTGATTGAAAGTTTAGTGTATGCTATGTCTTTCAATCTCTGTGGGGCTACTATGTTTTCTTCTAAATTTCTCCAAGATACCAAAGCCTCGGGGTCAAACCATATCTTCTTCAATGGTCTTAATGTGAAGGCATTAAAATATTGTAAAAAATCTGGGACTGCCATGCCACCGTCTGCTTTACTTCTCTGTGCGGTGGATCTTTTTATGCGAGGTGGTTTGTTATTCCAAATAAATTTGTATGTGGAGGTTTGTAATCTTTTCCAGTAGCCCTCTGGAGGAGGTAACGGAAGCATTGAGCTGAAGAAATTGATTCTTGGTAATACATCCATCTTAACTATTGATACCCTTGCCTGTACTGAGTTTTTAAGTTTTGCCCACCTGTCCAGGTCGTCCTTGATTTTGTTCTGTATTTTTGTGTAATTGTGCTTCACCGTTTGTCTTATGGTGGGGAATATTTCCACTCCCAAGCATCTGAAATGTTTTACCATCGGTATCGCACCTGGGAGGGTTATATCTTTTTTTGCAGGGGTGTTAAGTGGAAGGAAAGCCGACTTCGGCCAATTTATCTTAAATCCCGATAAATCACCAAAGTTCTCAATCAACTTGAGCAGATGAGGCAATGTGGTGTTGGGGTTTTGCATGAACAATATTACGTCGTCCGCATATAAACTAATTTTTTGTTGTGTGCCCTTGATTACGATTGGTTCTATGGATTGGGATTGTCTTATATATTGTGCTAAAGGCTCTAATGATAAATTGAATAGTCCGGGACTAAGAGGGCAACCCTGTCTGGCAGAGCGTGATACCGGAAAGATTTTGGAGATGATTGTGCCTGTTGTAATCATGGCCGATGGGTCCTTGTATAGTACTTTAATCATATCAATGAAACCTTTTCCTAACCCCATCCTTTCCAATACTGCCCATAGAAACGACCATTCCAACCTGTCAAATGCTTTCATAGCATCCAGGGATAGTATCGCCTTAGGTGTGATGTCCTCTTTGTCTGTATCTAGTACGTGCAGTATTCGCCTTATGTTATCATTGATCAGGCGACCTTTTATGAAGCCTGTTTGGTCCGTATGAACTAAAGACGCCATATGCTTTTGCAATCTGATGGCTAATATCTTAGAGTACAGTTTGACATCGGTTCCGAGGAGGCTTAAAGGACGGTAACTACCGCATTCAGTGGGGTCTTTGTCTTTTTTGTGAAGAACTGAAATGAGTGCGGTATTTTGGTGTTCGATGAAGCTTCCCTCTTTGACTGAGTATAAGATCATATTTAGTAATAAGGGTCCAAATATGTCCCAGCAAGAAATGTACATTTCTGATGGGATACCGTCAATTCCCGGAGCTTTGCCGTTTTTCATTCCGGATATGGCCTTCTTGAGTTCTTCTAATGTGATCGGTACTTCTAACCGTTTAGCGTCTTCATCTGTAAGTTTAGGGAGAGTAATTTGATTAAGATATGTGTCTAATTTGTCTTGATCAAAGGTCGTTTCTGAGTTATATAAATCGGAGTAGAATTCTTTGAATGTATCGTTTATTATTTTGGGTTCTGTTACTAGAGCTTGTTGTTTCCTAATGGCAGTTATATCTGCAAATGTTGCATTAATTCTTAGTCGCATGGCTAATAGGTGACTAGGTTTAGAACCTTGGAAGTACTGCTGTTGTCTAGTGCTGCGTATTTGCAATTCCGATTTTTGTCTGTACATTGCTTTGATCTCGGTCTTTAGAATGTTAACTTGGTTATCTAGTCTAGTAGAGTTGTTGTATTTTAAAGAATTAAAAAGCGTTGAGTAAAGCGTTTCCTTTTCAGACAGTTTTATGTTTTGATTTTTGCGCAATATGGAGGTAAATCTATCCGAGAAATCCTTGATCATACTCTTTACCGACATCCATAATATTCTGGGATCTTGCACCGAGTTAGCATTAACTTGTAGGAATACTGTGAGAGCTTCTTTAATTTGTGTAATGAATTCCTTGTTGTTAAGCAGCATCGAATTAAAACGCCATCTTGGGGCCCGGGTAGATAATGTACCAAATGTTGCTTTCAGGATTAAGTAGCAGTGATCTGATAGCGCATTGGGTGTCATTTCCACTTCGTATTTATCAAATATTCTCGGGGATGCAAAGACGTAATCAATTCTGGATAGTGTGTTGTGTCTCGCCGAACGACAGGAGTACTTGCGGGTCATGGGGTTAAGTGAACGCCATAAATCAGTTACTCCTGTTGATTTCGACCAATCTTTTAATGCTTTAGATGAATTCTTTTGTTCGCTGGAGAAGGAAAGGTAAGTTTTGTCCATCCTTGGGTTCCAAATGGCATTGAAATCCGCACCTATTATGTATGAGTACTCGGGATGGTTTAACATTTCTCCTGTTAGTGAAGTGAAGAAACCCACTTCGTACAAATTCGGGGCATATACCGCTGCCAATGCAATTTTCCTGTTATTGTGTATAATCCTAGCTATAGTTATGCGCCCCTCAGCATCCGACCATACCCCTTTCAATTCGATATTTAATTTGCGTCTGACGACTATGGCTACCCCTCTAGTTCTCGTAGCAAAAGAAGAGTGACCAATATTATGGTATATGTTATCCGCTAACGTATTTATGTCTCCCTCTAAAAATGTGCGTTACTTATGCGTCCTTACTTATTTCTTACTTTGTCTCTGAGCTAGTATAATCACATCATATTATCACACTACTCTATTCAGCCTCATCAGTCCAGCCTAACAGTCATATATGCAGGTATGTCATATTGAGGGTAAACCTCCTATCTCTTTAAACACACATTTAAGTTATTTAACTATAATTCCTATCTGAGACTTTTCATACTAATCAGACCAGTTGGCTACACCTGTGTTGTCCCTAGGCCGCGGGGCAGCCGATACCAACTGCATGTGATCTGATCATCTCATTGTGTTAGCTGTTTACCCCCTTGTAAACAGTTGCTCTATTGTCTTGAAGGAAACCGGTTCTGTCGCACCTTCCAAGCTGTTGATTACTTCCTCCTGCGCTAACTTGGCCCATGGACTGACTGAATAAGACAGCTGTTTTGACTAAATCTTATGTTTGCTTAGAACCTTTTTGATTGGCATGTTTCTACAAGACTATTACACATTAGTTTGATTTGAATTCCCGTTATGATCTATGTTCAAAAACTACCACAGCAGATAACCAGACCAACCAGATAACCAGACCAACCAGATAACCAGACCAAGCAGATAACCAGACCAACCAGATAACCAGACCAAGCAGATAACCAGACCAAGCAGATAACCAGACCAAGCAGATAACCAGACCAACCAGATAACCAGACCAAGCAGATAACCAGACCAACCAGATAACCAGACCAAGCAGATAACCAGACCAAGCAGATAACCAGACCAAGCAGATAACCAGACCAACCAGATAACCAGACCAACCAGATAACCAGACCAACCAGATAACCAGACCAAGCAGATAACCAGACCAAGCAGATAACCAGACCAACCGGATAACCAGACCAAGCGGATAACCAGACCAAGCGGATAACCAGACCAAGCAGATAACCAGACCAAGCAGATAACCAGACCAAGCAGATAACCAGACCAACCAGATAACCAGACCAAGCAGATAACCAGACCAAGCGGATAACCAGACCAACCAGATAACCAGAGGATAGTTTTCTTGTTCTTATGCAACTCGGAAATGTTGTTGACACACCAGGGAATGTGCTCATAATATTCCTTGATAAGAAACACGTTTTCTGTGAAAGAGCCCACTGCCCTTTTAGGCACGTCGTCTCTGCGTAATCAGAGAGTGTCGTTGGAGTGTTTACAAAGAGGAGGGGCCTGCACTTCAGCTGAGCTGACCCAGAGCCGTATAATTAAGAGTTCCGACACTCCCACCCACTTGGTTGTTATTGTGGAATGCGGAAGTAAAGCGCCTCAGGGGGGGTCCGTAGTTCAAGCTTTCAGCTCATCGCCATTCATTTCATTGTTGCCGGGCGGCACTCGCTGGTAAGTTTACTTTACTTTACTTACTTACTGCATTTTTTTTTACATTTTAACGCATTAGCAGACCACTCATGGATGTAGTCAATAGTGGTATTTTATGTAGCAATCTTTAGTTTATGTTTATAAGTTAATAGCTTGTTAGATTCTAAATGCAGTTAGATAACGTTACCATGTATATGTAACGTTAAATGTATATACACTCTTTTTCTGGACACTTTTTGTATCACAAACAGTACTGTATTTGCAAATCTGGTATGTCATAAATGTATAGATGTAGCAGTACTGTATATCTGTATGTCGTGTATGTCATATATGTCCTGATGAATTGAAAATGGGGGACCCTGATGTAAACAAGACGAAAGTCTTTCTCTGGTCTGCATCCCCTTAACAATTGTATGTATTGAGCTGTACTGTACTGTACCCATTCTGCAATCTGTTAATAAAGTGTTCAATCAATCAATTCAAAACCATACTGACGTTGGTAAAGTGAGCAACACTAGTTTCGATCGTATTCGTATTAGTACATCTGATTACAACCAAGAATCAAGAGGTTTATTTAACACATCATTCCAGGTTCAACTAGAAGACTGATAAGGTGAATATGCCTACCATATTACTACTACACCTGCATAACCCATACAACTCTGTATGATATCAATAATGCTGTAAATACCGTATACATATATTTATATTTACCGTATATATATTTATACACATTTGTCGGTATATACCTGCATATAATCCTTTTTTCATACCTGTAGTTACTATATCTATATCTGTATCTGTACATATCCCTTACGTACTCTTACTAGTTACACTGCTGGCCAGTATGACTTACTACCATAGTGTCTTTAAACCTGTATCACTGTAGATAATAATACTATAACACCGTACATACTGTACATCTGGTTATAATTATTACTCAGTAGTACTCTTTATATATTTTGTATCCAGTCTAATCACCTGTACATTGAATATTGCTATTGCACTTTACTGCTATATTTGCACTCCGGTTGGATGCCAAACTTATTTCCGTTGTACTGTACTTGTGCTGTATAATGACAATGCATTTTAATCTAATCTAATAAAATGTTGTGTTGAGCGACATTTTATCTCATGGCACAAGGGCATATTAAACATATTTTCCCTTATTCTGAAATACAGTATATATAAATAAATATATATATATATACTGAAAATATATATGTTTTATATATATGTTTTTTTTTTGATAGATTAGAAGATAACCATTTGCATTCGAGGCACAAATGTCTCTGACTTCTTTCCATGTGCAAGCCTGCCAAGATAACTCAAATCTCTGCAGGCTTTCTGGATTAAAGGGGTTAATTGTGCTAGCCGTGTTGATTAAAAAACAACACATCCGACCAATCCGATTTTAACCCTCGAAAGTGTTGCATGCTAATCTTAAGAGGGCCGGCCAACGATTGCGTGGCCCACAATCTATAGGCGTGGGATTGAACAGGGTCTGGCTACAGTCCCTGGATCAGTGGGATCAGATAGGCATGGGATTGAAGAGGTCTGTCTGTTGGGATGGAGAGGCTGGTGGAGGGATGGAGAGACTGGTGGAGGGATGGAGAGGCTGGTGGAGGGATGGAGAGGCTGGTGGAGGGATGGAGAGGCTGGTGGAGGGATGGAGAGGCTGGTGGAGCGATGAGGAGGCTGGTGGGACGATGGAGAGCCTGTAATATTAAATAAGGTGCAACGTTATTGTCTGAAATAATTTTCACAAATGATTTAATTCATATTAAATTTATATATTGACTTACCATTTGTGTAGAAGCGATGGAGAGGCTGGTGGGGCGATGGACAGCCACACTAGGTGGTGGGACATTTGTAGGAGCAACAGTCAGACCAAACACGTCCATGGCAACGATCAAGGTGTTTGTTGGGGGCCTGCTTGTTGTAGGCCTAGATGTTGCTTGGCTTTGCTGGTCCTTCTTTGCCCTTTTTGTCTGGCTTTTACTCCCAAGATGCCCATCGTCAGACAGCACTGTTTTTCTTTCAGCCCGGATGTGCTTTGCTGCGATTCTCAACCTCAAGCCTGATGTATCTGTTGGTTATTTTCTTTTGTACATCATGGCATGAGGGTAGTCTGCTGTCTAACAGCTTAGCCTCTCTCTCCAGCAAATCCATGGCATTTGGGAGCTTCACTGGTCTTATTTCGGAACAGCTCCTCGATTTGCCGGACTAGAACAAAGGCCTCTTTTTTTTCTTTCTTTTTTTTATCTTTTTCCCCCTCCATTTTCCTCAGATTTTCTCCCATCCCAATGTTAGTCGTATGCCAATTCCCAATCCCCTTCCTGGTCGCTGCGCACTTACCCCCCCACAGTCAGATCATCTGGGAGAGTGGAGGCTACCACGTGCTTCTCTGACCGATTGGTGCACCCAAATGCTGCACATCCGACCATGGTAAGCAGCAAGGCCCGACTATAGCACTACCAACAACAGGAGTGGAAGACTGGACCCTCTACCTGGACATATTATAGGCCTATAATAATAAAAAAATGTGTGGAATGCAATTGCTTGCCTTGTATTTTTTCTACTGTTGACCAAACTTCTTTCTTGGCTTAATTGAGTAGTATCAATGGTTACAGTATGAAATGTAAATGCTAAGAAATGCAGAGTAAACAGCTTGAGATATGATATTCACTGCATTTTCACATGTGCATGTATGAATGTCTTATAGATAGCATTAGGATGTGTAGTCTCTCTGCCACTCCCCTGAAATGCTATTATATATATTGAATATAAATAGCCCACATATAATGTGGGCTGATTAATACAATGATGCTTGATTGTGTAACAACTGGTGATATGGCTAATGTAAAATAAGTCAGCTAGCACAGCTAGCATTTAACGTTCGAAATTGCCGTCATCGCCTAGTGATATAATGTAAATATTAATGTAGCAGATATGTAAATGATATATCGCAACAGTGATCAATGCACATTGTATTAATAAGTACCAAAAATTGCTGTAACAGTAGTAGCAGAGCCGTTGTGGTAGTTTTGTCAACCAATCTGTGTAAAATGTATTGCACCTCAACGGGATCACAGAATGGCGGAAATAAGGAAAGGTAATATACACCACATAAAGGCACAACACAAGATTAGAAAATGCACCTCTCACTTTGTAATGAGAACGCAGCTGGCTATCTCAATCTCCTCGTGGGGGGAATGAGATAAGCAGTAAGCTAATTAAACCAGAAGACAGTGGCTGTTTTATCTCCTAAGAAAATCAGCAGCTGTGTGGTTTTACAGTTTTAAGATCAAACAACATCTAGGAGACAATTTGGTCTGTGAGGTTGAATATACAGGATATACTCAAAACGGCCTTAAGGCGCCAGACATTGGGTCTACAAACAAACAAACAAGCTCCCAGGAAGCCTTTTGTGGTAGGGTAGAGAATAAACACCAGGTGGTGCCTGCTATCCCTTTAAACAAAGGGCAGCAGGAATAGAGTAAGATCAAAGAGGTATATCTGTAGCCCCCTTTTGGCCTTCGGCCCCCTCTTGTGCCCAAGTAGGGGTATCTTGAAACTGCTGGAAAACGCCCATTAATAAATTCAGTCCTGACGTCACTGTAGTGGATTAGCCTATGGAGAGCTAAAGCCAGTGTTTCTCCAATTAGAAAGCTCGGTAAGAGCTTTTTGGATACGCCCGCTTGTCGTAAAATTAGGGGCGGAGTCTAGATTTGAATATGGCGAGCTCCACGGAGAGAGACAGACAGAAATTGGCCGAGGTGGTGTCATTGTCAAGTATGGCAGTGAACTTATATATCGATCAAGTAGACCATTACGTTGAACTGTATCGGAAAAAAGAGCAAAGAGCAAAGGAGAAGGATAGGGAGGAGGTGGGCACTCCGAACCTCTATCCTTCAACAGGCGGCAGTGGAATCGGAAGATTCCCTGGGCACGTTAAATCCCTTTTATAGTGCTGGGGAGTGACTGAAGGCCCTCGTGTCTGGCAAGATGGCCAACATCTTACTGTGTTACCGTCTAGTCGGCCCAGGTAACGTCGCATGTAATGTATATGTGGGCACTGGGTGGTAGGTGGACGACGGTCCAAACCTAGTAGTGGGGCAGTGCACCGGAAGGGGCACGGCACCTGCTGTGAACAGGCCAGGCTGGTGAAAACGGTCAAAGTTTCCATACCCAAAGCAAGTGGGATGGGGAGCAGACCGTAGGTTTCAAAACTGAGTGGCTGGGAGGTACTACGGACATAACAGGACGCATACTTAAGTCCTGTGCAAACCAGCTTGCCCCGGTGTTCACCGCCATATTTAATCAATCCCTGGCGGAGTCAGTAGTCCCTGCCTGCTTCAAGATGTCTACCATCATCCCTGTACCGAAGAAACCCTCCCCAACATGTCCAAATGATTACAGACCGGTGGCACTCACCTCTGTGGTCATGAAATGTTTCGAGAGGCTGGTCAAGGACCACATTTGTGCCTCTCTCCCCAGTGATATGGACCCTATGCAATTTGCATACAGGACAAACAGGTCCACTGATGACGCGGTCTCCCAGGTACTGCACAGCACTCTCTCCCACCTTGACCGTCAGAAGGGGGGCTATGTGAGACTGTTGTTCATTGACTACAGCTCAGCGTTCAACACCATAGTCCCCACCAGACTGGTGGACAAGCTGAACGAGCTAGGCCTGAGCTCCGCCCTGAGCGCCTGGGTACTGGACTTTCTGAGTGAAAGACCCCAGGCGGTCAGGGTGGGGGGTCAGACCTCCAACACCATCACCCTGAGCATCGGGTCCCCCCAGGGCTGTGTTCTAAGCCCCCTGCTGTACTCACTCTACACACACGACTGTGTGGCCAAGTTCAGCTCCAACTCCATTGTGAAGTTCGCCGACGACACGGTGGTGGTGGGGCTGATCTCGGACAACGACGAGAAGGCCTACCGGGAGGAGGTTGAGGTACTGGAACGTTGGTGCCAGGACAACAGCCTGCTCCTGAACATTGGTAAAACCAAGGAGCTGATCGTGGATTATAGGAGAGGACAGCGGGAGACACACACACCACTGAGGATTAACGGGGCTACCGTGGACAGGGTGAGCAGCTTCAAGTACCTGGGGGTCCACATCTCAGAGGACCTGACATGGTCAACACACATAGGCACAGTAGTAAAGAAAGCGAAGCAGCGCCTCTACCACCTGAGACAGTTAAGGAAGTTCAGAGTATCGGGGAAGATACTTCAGTCCTTCTACTCAGGAGCTGTAGAGAGCATCTTGACCGGAAACATCACTGCCTGGTATGGGAACAGCACGGCACAGGACAAGAAGGCCCTACAGAGTGTGGTGCGCTCAGCCGAGCGTACCACGGGTATTGCGCTACCTCCCCTGCAGGCTCTATACAACAAGAGGTGCAAATCCAGAGCCTGCAGGATAATGAAAGACCCCCACCACCCCAATAACAGCCTGTTCGAGCTGCTGAGGTCAGGCAGACGCCTGCGAATTCTAGAGACTAAGACGGAGAGGCTTAGGCTAAGCTTCTTCCCCCAGGCCATCAGAGCCTTGAACAATGAACATTGAGAGACACAGAAACTGAACTATCCACACACAAGTACATACACGACACGCACGCTGAGCACGCTCACACACTAGCAGCCACTTTAACACTCATGCCGCACACACGCACACTTATGGCCAGAGGAAAGGCCACTTAAAATAGTATAACATCAGGAACAGTGTATTGCACTACTAAAGCTAACTAGCATGTCCTATATGCTCTGTAAATACTAATGTACAGATACCGAGATGGCACACCATGTACCTGTTTATTGCACTGTTTTATTGGATTCTATTAATATGTTGTACCACTGTATTTTATTGGATTCTATTATATGTTGTACCACTGTATTGCACATCGTCGCGGGCAAGACCAGCCGCATTTCATTGTATACCTGTATGCCGTGACAATTAAAACTCTTGAATCTTGAATCTTGAATCTTGAGCTGCTTGGGGTCCTGACTTGATGATGGACTATGAGATCTCTATCGACTGCGTCACCGGTCGGTCCGATGAGCATTATGACCCTGCTTATAGTCACAGATACGCGGGACGTGGGGCCGTGAGTGACTGGACAGTATGGGCATAAATGCGTCGGGCTCAATGTACAGTCAGGCCACAATAAGCCGAAACCGAATGCGTTAGTAGGCGAGTTGTGCTTCTGTGATCAGCAGGTTTGAAAAGAACCACTGGGAAGCAGAAGGATGAGGGGTGTCAATTCAGAGGAATCTGGATTGTCTCTCCTAAGATTGGAAAGGGACCCAGCCTTAAACTGCACCTGAAGGTAAAATAAGGGGACTTCTTCTGTTCATGTGAGGAGACCTTAGCCTGGAAGTGGAGGCCTGTATCCTTGGTTGGGTGAGAGGGGTTCCAGTGTAGGCGGCAATGCGGCCCTGAAAAAGCCGGTTTCCCCACACGTGGCATCTCCTGATCCTGGCGGGGAGAGGTGCATCTAAGTAGGGCAAGCAGTGCATCCGAACGGGAGGAGGGTACTCTTAACTGGAAGGAGGTTAAAAGGGTCAAAGCGTATGGAGCAACAACGTAAGATCATGTATCAACAGCCAACCGATGCAGTGAAGGTAGTGGAATACCTTCAAGCCTTAGTCCAGGCCCCACAACCAAGAGGTGGGACAGGCTATGAAGGGGAACCACAGGAACAGAGACGGGCTCAAGTGGGAACACAAGGGGGTCATGCGCCAGAACAACAACAGAGGTCAAGAGGAGCAATCGGGTGGCAACCACGAGGAAGAGGTGGAGGCAGAGGCCGGAATCCGAATGGATACCAGGTGCGGAAGATGGAGTGTTGGGCGTGCGGGGAGACTGGTCATCTTGCACGGGACTGTGGACAGGACTATCAAGCCAGAGGGGGAGACCGGGGAAGAACTTGGCAAGGCCAAGGCCAACCCCGAGTCCAAGACCAGAATGAGAACAATGGCCCGGTAAATCCAGCAAGAGGGCCAGATGAACCACTATGAAGAGGCCCAGAGAGTCCAATGGGGAGGTGTCAGCTGTCAGTGTCGTCTTTAAGGGAGGAGCCTATTGTGTGCGTAACGGTGAATGACAAATCTGTCAAGATGATGGCAGACACCGGTGCGGCCTACACGGTAGTACAACCCAAAGACGCGACGCACCTAACCATGTCCGGTCGATACGTACGGAAAATTGGATTTGAGGGAGTAAACCAGCTGACGGCTGTTACCGAACCTGTGACTCTGAGATATCAAGGCAGGGAAGCGACTCTCCCTGTGCTGGTCTCGGAAAGCACACCTATTAACTTACTTGGCCGAGATGGGCTGGGGTTACTGGGGATGGACATTAAATGTACTGCGGAGGGTTGCGTGATAGCCGAACGAGAAGACCAGTACTATCAGATGGTACAACGAATTGACAGTCAACCACCAGAGATTTATTGTCTAGGGGGACTGGACCAAGAGCTGCTTGGTCCCGCCTTACAATGGGAGAAATTTATCACTGCCAATATGCCTGAAGCAAGGGATCCAAAGACCCCCTATCATTGCACTCTGCAGTATCATAGAGATGCAGACTCGTCACAGACTAAGGAGTGGCTGAGGGTGCAACCTGACAAAGTACAGCTGAATGCTACCAATATCATATTGGGGCCACAGGGAGCAGCGTTACGTATTGCACGGAGCGACTATCTGCTTAAAGAGCACGGCATTATGGACAGTGTTCCCCATGTGACTTTGAAGGTAATCAGCTCATGTGATCAACAGCACATAGGCGAAATGATGAAAAAAGCTGAAGGGATAGAATTTGAACAGATGAAAGAAAACAAACGGATCTGGATAAGCCCTGATAAAAGGTTTATTAAGATCATGGTTCAAGGCACAGGGATGGGTTGTCCCCAAACTGTGCAATTATCCCAAGAGACACTGGGAGAACTCCCTAATCCTAATGCATCAAGCCTCCAAGAGGACATGATGGAGGCGGTGCCTGAGACGCTGTGGGCAAAGAACAGCACTGACATTGGACTAATCAAGTCCGCTCAACCTGTGAAGGTGGAGCTTAGACCTGGGGCCACCCTGCCTTGGAAGAACCAGTATCCATTGAAGGAGAAAGCGGTGGCTGGAATCGAGCCACAAATTAAAGGACTTTTAGCTGCAGGAGTCCTACGGAAAACAACTGATCCCCGGAGCAACACGCCGTTGCTACCCGTGGAGAAGCCTGATACCTCTTACCGGCTGGTGCATGATCTAAGAGCTATCAACGAGGTGTTACTTGACTATCCATCACATGTCCCCGACCCCCATGTGCTATTGACATTTATCCCGTCGAAAGCTAAATACTTTACGGTTATAGATTTGTGTAGTGCATATTTTAGTGTGCCCTTGAGCGAGGAGTGCCAGCATTTTTTTGGTTTTACTTATAAGGATGAATATTATGAGTATACTAGGATCCCGCAGGGACTAAAGCATTCGCCACACATATTCAACAAAATCCTAAGGGAGGATTTAGAGGGGTTGGATAAAGTCGTGACCTCTAGGGTCATTCAGTACATGGATGATCTGATACTGTGCGTGGACAATCAGGAAACATGTCATCGCGATTCCGTGAAACTGTTGCAGCTGTTGGCGGAAAACGGCCATAAAGTGTCATTGAAAAAGTTGCAATATTGTAAACCTAAAGTGATCTATTTAGGACAAACAATTTCACAGGGCCATCGGGCTATTTCAGAAGAACATTTGGTGGCCATAAAGACGGCGCCCAAACCTGTGACGGTACGACAGCTAATGGGATTTCTGGGTATAATGGGGTACAGCTCTCCCTGGGTCGAGAACTATACGGAAATAGTGAAACCATTGAGAGAGATGATGAAAGAAACGGGCGTTGATAAACTGAGCAGTAAAGTGGTATGGACCGAAGATGGCTCACGGGCATTCGAAACAATCAAGTCCCGACTGTTAGAGGCGCCGGCCCTGGCTTTGCCTAACTATACCAAGAAATTCATACTCTACGTCTCTTCTTCTCCAGATCAGAAGCAGGCGTGCGCGGTGTTGGCCCAGAACACAGGGGTGGGGGCGCGACCGCAGCCGATGGCGTACTACTCGATTGCCTACTCGGAAGTAGAGATGGGGATGGCTCCATGCTACCGAGAAATGGCTGGAGTGTATACGATGTACGAAAAAGCCGCAAGTATTATGATGGGATATCCAGTGGATATCATGGTGAGGCATGACTTAAAGAGTCTGTTGGAGTCCGGTAAATATACACTAACGATGCCTCGCATTAAACACTACTACAGACTTTTGGAACAGGAAGACGTGACGCTGGTCAGGTGTTCCATAACGAACCCGGCAGCTGACATCCCTACGCCTGAGGATGGAGAACCCCATGACTGTATAGTCGAAGTCGAGAGGTACTCTAAACTCAGAGCAGACTTGCAGGCGTTTCCATTTAGCAGTCCAGATCTGGAATTATGGACTGACGGCTCTTGCTATCGTGTTGGCGAGGGACTAAAAGCAGGCTACTCTGTGGTAAGGTCACAGGGCGAAGGGTTTGTGGTGGAAAAAGCCGAAGCATTATCACAACCTTGTTCGGCCCAATTAGCAGAGTTGGTCGCACTGACGGAAGCATGTAACATGGCAGAGGGCAGAATTGTAAATATTCATACCGATTCGGCCTATGCGCACGGTACCGCATTCTTGCATGGCACAGTGTGGAAAGGGTGAGGTTTTAAGAAAGCTGATGGAAGCGCCATAAAACATTGTAGTCAGATTAAACGGTTGTTAGAAGCAATTATGAAACCAAAGCAGATTGCGATAATCAAGTGTGCTGCCCACCAGTCTGACGAGTCAAAAATAACTCGAGGAAACAAAAGAGCAGACGAAGCTGCCAAGGAAGTGACAGGTGCCGACAGAGCAGGTAAGGTGTTGGTTATCACACACAGAGTTGAGTTAGAGGACAAGATAACCTACAAAGATGTTTTGACTTTCCAGGAGGAGGCTAGTCAGGTAGAACGGAACCTCTGGATAACCAGGGGAGCTTGTCAGGATGATTCAGGTTTGTGGCGCGACGTCAGTGGATTTGTGGTGGCTCCTGCTGGCCTGGTCGGACTGCTGATCCACACGGCTCACGACTTTTGCCATGCGCATAAAGGAGAGGTAAGGAGAAAAATCAGAGAATATGGCTTTTGGGCGCCAGATTTGAACAGTCAAATTGATCATGTGCTACAGAGATGTGTAATATGTTTGAAAAACAATATACGTAAGGGGATTAGTGTGTCACCAGGACATATCCCCACGCCCAATGGCCCAATGCGAGACCTTGTAATTGATTACATTGACATGATTAAGCCCCTTAATCAGAAGAGATATATTCTTGTCGTTGTCTGTCGTTTTTCAAGGTGGGTGGAGGCGTGCGCCACCCGGCACAAGGATGCAGCATCGGTGGCTAAGTTCTTATGCCAAGAGGTAATTCCCCGTTTTGGTTTAATGGACAGAATCTCGTCGGACAATGGAAAAGAGTTTGTCGACAAAACTGTACGTTTAATACTCCAACATTTAGGCATAAAACAGCGATTGGGGGCCGTTTATCATCCGCAGAGCCAGGGGATGGTGGAACGCATGAACGGGACGCTAAAAAACAAGCTGGTAAAGATCTGTCAACACACAGGATTGAATTGGCTGAACGCTCTCCCTCTAGCACTGATGGCATGCCGGTCAAGCGAGGTTCGCGGACTGCGTCTGACACCGCACAAAATGATGTTAGGTCGCTGCATGGTAGTACCAGGTTTGCGCGCGACAGGCAAAGGTCCGAGTTTGGACATCCTGGACAACGACATGCGGTACGTAAAATACATGTCAAAGATACACAAAAGTATTCTGGATCATGTCTCCAGTAGACAGGAGCATGAAACCGGGGAGGAGGTGAATAGGCAGACTACACCTCAAATCATACCAGGCGACTACGTTTATGTTAAAGTATTTAGACGCAAGTGGTTTGGCGCGAGACGAGAAGGGCCATACAAAGTCGTTCGAGCCACCGAGAGGGCTTTACAAATTCAAGGATCGCCTATGTGGTTTCACGTTACTCATTGTGTAAAAGCAATCGATACGGACCAAGAATGGGAACCTGAACCACGAGACCTTGACGATAAAACCGGGGCGTCGCAACCGTTACATGAAGGCGAAGTGGAAGCGGCGGAAGATGAAATTGGGGTGGCGCTAACCCCAAACGAGGCGAGCCAGACCGAGGGGACCACAATTGGTCACAAGTAGAAGATGAGGGTTTTTTACAGGAACCAGACAGAGGAGAAGATTATGAATTGGAACATAATAATTTCTCCTCTGTGGATTTGGAGAAGGTACCAGAAGAACCGGAGGAACCAGTGCTTAGCACAAGCCCGGAACGAGATACTCGACCAAAACGAGTCATACAGAAGCCTCAACGGTATACATAGGCGAAAGAAGGGATAGTGTAACTGATAGGCCTTGGAGAGGGCGTGTATATATAAATTTTTCATTTTTCATTAGCTGAGCTCTCTCCTTTTTTAGAAATGTTTAGATAGTAAATGCAATGTAAAGTCTTTTCTTTCAGAGTGGATTGCACAAAATAGACACGTTTGGTTAAAAAAACACATAAGTATAGTCTAAACCTGGTAATTGGTACGATCATCTTTTTGCATAAAGGGACGGACCTAGACTGAAGTGAAATTGATATAACTGATACATTGTGTATAACCTGCAAATGAGTGGAAATTGTTAAACGGTGTGAGTGAATAGAGAACTGTGTAAACATGAATGGATTCATAGTCGGTCAGTGGAAAAGGGAGCTAATGTGGGTGTTGAAAGCAATTGATACTAACAAATATGAAAAATTTGTTAGAAGGATTCTGGAAATATTTGGTTCTTAGGTGATTTGGCTAAACAGTAAGGTTAAGGTAATTGTAAACAGTTTGATTGAGAAAATACTAACAAGTATATTTGGGATCATTAATCCCCAAACCGGGGAAACTGTGGTAGTTTTGTCAACCAATCTGTGTAAAATGTATTGCACCTCAACGGGATCACAGAATGGCGGAAATAAGGAAAGGTAATATACACCACATAAAGGCACAACACAAGATTAGAAAATGCACCTCTCACTTTGTAATGAGAACGCAGCTGGCTATCTCAATCTCCTCGTGGGGGGAATGAGATAAGCAGTAAGCTAATTAAACCAGAAGACAGTGGCTGTTTTATCTCCTAAGAAAATCAGCAGCTGTGTGGTTTTACAGTTTTAAGATCAAACAACATCTAGGAGACAATTTGGTCTGTGAGGTTGAATATACAGGATATACTCAAAACGGCCTTAAGGCGCCAGACATTGGGTCTACAAACAAACAAACAAGCTCCCAGGAAGCCTTTTGTGGTAGGGTAGAGAATAAACACCAGGTGGTGCCTGCTATCCCTTTAAACAAAGGGCAGCAGGAATAGAGTAAGATCAAAGAGGTATATCTGTAGCCCCCTTTTGGCCTTCGGCCCCCTCTTGTGAAACTGCTGGAAAACGCCCATTAATAAATTCAGTCCTGACGTCACTGTAGTGGATTAGCCTATGGAGAGCTAAAGCCAGTGTTTCTCCAATTAGAAAGCTCGGTAAGAGCTTTTTGGATACGCCCGCTTGTCGTAAAATTAGGGGCGGAGTCTAGATTTGAATATGGCGAGCTCCACGGAGAGAGACAGACAGAATCCCCACGAACGAGAGACAGGAAAGAACAGCGAATACACACTCTTTCTCCACCAGACAAAGAAGACCACGAGCAGAGAGACAGCATTCTGAAAACATCATTGAAGAACGAAGAACGAGCAGCTGCTTATAAGCTACAAGCTTTTTAGGTTATATTGAATATTTAGGCTAAAGTCTGATAAATCTCGGCATAGTGAGATCTTCTATCAGATTTTATTGCAAGTGATTCTTTCAAATATTTGATTTGTAATTGAATGAAATCCTTTTTATTAAATCAACGGATTTTTCAAAACTGCTCCGACCTCGCTTTCTTCAAGCCGCCGTGCCGTGTCCTCTGTTGGTAACGAGCAGAAAACCATTTCCTGGTTATCTGCATTTGTAGAATATAGTAGGCTTCAAGAGTTTTTTAAGGTTTAACACAACGCAGAGCAGAATAGAATAGATAGATTAAGCTAGGAAGCTACTACACCGTATAATTAGTTCTGTCGTTCTGTCCCGCTGAAATCAAGTTGACAGGAAGACCAAATTGGAACTAAAGGTAGCTACGTGAGCCACGTGATATCCTGTCGGTGAGATCAAAGTGTGTCGCAACTCTTATTATACGGCTCTGAGCTGACCAAGAGAACCCTCCAATCGTGACGTCACTGGGATGTGAAACCTGCCCCATAGTCCGTGTTTGGGGCTCTGAATTGGGATGTGAAACCTGGGGCTGCCCCATAGAATAGAATAGAATAGAAATACTTTAATCATCCCGAGGGAAATTTGACACTACAAATCGCTCACAGTAAACATTTAGACATTTAGACAGACCAAAGTCACGAATAAGAATAACAAAACAAATTGCCTAAGAATAAGAATAAAATAGGCCTAAGAATAAGATAATAATAATAGAGTACGGAAAGGATTCACATTTCGTATGTTATGTATATACATATATAAAATATACAGTAAAAAATATACAGAGGTCCACAGTAAGTGTAATATTGAACAGTGTTGTTTTAAAAGTAAAAGTCCAGGAAGATGTTTGGGGCTCTGAATTTATGAGGCCATAAAATGTTTACGTGAGCTCTAAGTGTGCATAATAGTAAAGACATATTAAGTATAGTAGGTACTAGGTAGTAATATACTGTAGGCAAGGAAGATTCATTAGTGGAAGAGTGCATGATAGTACACTGTAAAAAAGGAGCATCATCTCTCGTCACTTTTAAACTATCAGCTAATTTTATTAAACTAAAACTGTGTAAAATGCAAATCATAAATGCTTCAAATTCATTGAATTCAGCTCAATTAGATTTCAAACGGCACATCAATTCCTCTATATCTATCCACTTGTTTATAGTTAACGGGTACATTAAATTAGACTAATACGTCATTCGTTTGTGTTGCCACGCTGGTTGATATTTGAAATTCCATAGCAACGATACGTCTTTAGGAACTATTTTTCTACGCCAAGTTCACTGAAATCGATATAAAGACCCTAGAATTGTCTGTATTCATCGTATATTTTTCCTGACGGTGCAACTTGCTGTATAAAAGCAATAATACACTCAAACCAGTGAGATATCATGAATATTGCCGCTCTGTGATGATGCCTACGCTGCCTGTGGGAGCATCACAGCCGTGGTAATATTCATGATATTCCACTGGGTCTCGTGTCTTATTGCTTAATTAGTCTTTTGATCTACTCTACTAATTCCTGCTGTGCTGTACAGTACAGAGGACATCCAGGGCTTTCCATTGACGTATTGCATGATAGAGTGGCATGCTGGGAAGTGCCTCTTTTTTTCATCCAAAATGGCAGGAATAGGAACCAGCACATTTGGAAAGAGGAGAGGTAAGTCAAATACTGTTTATTATCAGTTTTTTGAAAATCATATATATTGTTGTTTATTAACATGTTAGGAATGATGATCGCTACCTGTTGAGTACATGGTGCAGATGCAATGCCGAACCTTTGAAGCTGTTTTGCACACGGCACATTTTGCCACTGTTGTGTTCATATAGATATATACTTCCGGTATTCTGAAATCGTGCATGCAGAGTTGGGGAGTAGGTGCGAAAAAGTGACTATAGCTCGGCAGAGAAAGTGCCGGGATTGGTCTCTCCGTGTTCAGGAGACTCAGGTGTATAAAAGTATATTGGATCATGTCTCCAGCACCTCCACAGCCGTAGCTACAACCACTTAATGTCAAGGCTCTCATCCACATAACATTCATTCATGTTCTCCCCCTGTTCTCTCCATGAGCTCAATGTAACGTGGAAGTGCAGTGGTGTATAGATGTGTTTACCTCCGCCTGAGTAACGGCCCCTGTTGATGACGGAGGGCGGTGGAACGTTGGTTCTGCTTAAATAGGTGTAAACGCGGGCTGGTTCGCCACAGAGCACCAAGGTTCAGAGGCTCCAGAACGGAGCCGGAGCTTGAACCGGAGCCTCTACGGTGTGAAAGCACCCACAGAGAGTGGGGCACAGGGAGAACATCATTTAAATTGGTTGTTTCCCCTTTAACCAAACTTTGCACCTATGGAGAAGAGGACTTATGAAGAATAGGGCTCTCGTGTTATGAAGAATAGGGCTCTCATGTTATGGAGAATAGGGCTCTCGTGTTATGGAGAATAGGGCTCTCGTGTTATGGAGAATAGGGCTCTCGTGTTATGGAGAATAGGGCTCTCATGTTATGAAGAATAGGGCTCTCATGTTATGGAGAATAGGGCTCTCATGTTATGAAGAATAGGGCTCTCATGTTATGGAGAATAGGGCTCTCATGTTATGGAGAATAGGGCTCTCGTGTTATGGAGAATAGGGCTCTCATGTTATGGAGAATAGGGCTCTCGTGTTATGGAGAATAGGGCTCTCATGTTATGGAGAATAGGGCTCTCATGTTATGGAGAATAGGGCTCTCATGTTATGGAGAATAGGGCTCTCATGTTATGGAGAATAGGGCTCTCGTGTTATGGAGAATAGGGCTCTCATGTTATGGAGAATAGGGCTCTCATGTTATGGAGAATAGGGCTCTCATGTTATGGAGAATAGGGCTCTCGTGTTATGGAGAATAGGGCTCTCATGTTATGGAGAATAGGGCTCTCGTGTTATGGAGAATAGGGCTCTCATGTTATGGAGAATAGGGCTCTCATGTTATGGAGAATAGGGCTCTCATGTTATGGAGAATAGGGCTCTCATGTTATGGAGAATAGGGCTCTCGTGTTATGGAGAATAGGGCTCTCATGTTATGGAGAATAGGGCTCTCGTGTTATGGAGAATAGGGCTCTCATGTTATGGAGAATAGGGCTCTCGTGTTATGGAGAATAGGGCTCTCATGTTATGGAGAATAGGGCTCTCATGTTATGGAGAATAGGGCTCTCATGTTATGGAGAATAGGGCTCTCGTGTTATGAAGAATAGGGCTATCATGTTATGGAGAATAGGGCTCTCATGTTATGGAGAATAGGGCTCTCGTGTTATGGAGAATAGGGCTCTCATGTTATACTACATTATATTTTCATGCACCAAAGACCAAGGTGCCTAAGAAATTGTCAAAGTGTCATCTGTCTTGTGCCTTTCTGACGCTGTACAAACCTTCACCCTGTGTTCTCTGTGTTGCGCTAATCAGCCGCCGTAATTCCCAAACAAACACACACACATACCAGAATAATGCAAAGGGTGAAACTAGAACAAACAAAAAATAGTTTGAGTGTACCTACTGTACGTGTAGTGGAATGTTTTGTCATCCTTGACGTCACTGACATGTGTCTAAGACCAGTTTGAACTCTACTTACTCAAACTATCAATATGCTTTTATTGTTTTCTAATTAGTTTCTAAAGGAAGAAACTAGAACAAACTGGCTATTACTGGAATTGCATGTTTAGGGAAGGTGTGAATATTGGTATTAGACACATAGTCACATAGACTGTCTAAGACCAGTTTGAAGTCCCTATCTAAGCTCTACTTACTCAAACGATCAATCTGCTTTTATTGTTTTCTAATGATAAAATGGTCTCCATTTAGGCACAAGGCCCTTTCCATTTGACTGTATTTATGAACTTTATTTTATTTGAAGCTGGTGGATGCTTCGAGGACACCTGAGTTTCCCCACAGGGATTAATGAAGGAACACTTGACTTGCAACTAAAGGCCTGTTCTTTATGACTTGGATAGAAGCATGTTATATTTCATACTGGCTCCGCGTCTTGCTTCGCCTATTGGACTCCGCATGCACCTTACATCTACCTAGCCACGCCTACTTCCGGCTAGTATATAGCCCAGTGCCGTGGCCATGCTCGCCCTTCCTAATTTTTTCAACGAAAGGTTTCGCTCATAGGCATTCCGCAGTTTTGAGAAGTTAGGATTGATTATTAGTTTAGTGATGGCAGAGCCTGGACGCCACCTCGCGTCCTGGAGTCCCCCTTGACCGGCGGTCATGGTCGGCGGACTCCTCACGACGTTCGGTGGTGAGTTTCGGCCACCCGGAGGATTAGGCCGGGCCCTCGCACGTGGGAGAGAACCCCTGCTTCAACGTCGTCATGGAGCCCAGCTTGGGCAGGCCTTGGGCCACCTCGAGCGCGGGTTCCTTGATGACAGACGACCTACGGCGGAAACTTTCCGCTCATTCTCAGCCCTAAAAAAAACCCACAGAGAGCGAGAACAGCGGACAGTCTGCGGAGTTGGTTTAGATGGGGGACCTCCTCTCCGGGTTCCTCGTTTGGTGTGTCGGGACTAACAACCCCGACCCCGCGAGATGTGTCCCTGGAGGAGGAGAGACAGCAGCGGAGACTGCTGTTCATCTTTCCCAGGATAATGGCAGCGGCATCCCGCTACCGGTGCCTCCACCGAAGCCTGTCCCCGACGGCATGGTGGGGCATTTTTTCCAGGAGGACCCACGTGGCAAGCCCGACATGCTGTGCCCGGGCTTCCCACCCATTAACCCCTATGTCGCCACGGGCCAGGTGGTGTCAAACATCAAAGGCCTGACAAGGTCGCACCTGCCATTTACGCAAGTAGAGGGCCGGGTCCAGGGCATGAGGACTGGCGTGCCATGGCTGGATAAGCCATTGGCTTCCGTCCTCTGCCCTGAAATGATGTGGCACCCGAGTCTGAAACCTGCCGAAAGGCAAAACAGCTCGGCAGGTGGCGGAGTGGGCCAACAAGGCCTGTATGGCCGCCACCCAGAACCTGGCCGCCGCGACCAACATCGCCCAGCTGGCGGCATTCATGTCCAAGCTGGTGACGAGTGGGGAGCCATTGGGTCCGGACCATAATGAGGTCCTGGCCCAGGCTGCAGGGGCTATCCTGCACCTTACCCAGCTGCAGGGTATAGCCTCGGGTAAGCTTATGGCATTAACTACTCTAATCCATAGGCACCTCTGGTTGGAGCAGTCGTCTCTGGAGGATCGGAGAAAGCTGCCTCTCCTCCTGGCCCCCCTCTCCGAGGACAGACTTTTTGGCTCATCCATCGAGGAGGTGACGGTGGCCTGTAAGGAGATGGAGGAGCAGCGGCTGATCTTGGGTCGTCACTTCTCCCGGAGGGAGAGCAGAGAGTGACCCAACGCGAAGCGTCGCAAGGCCATGGCCCGCAGTGCTTCACAGAGCACCGCTCCCTGCCCTGTTGTCGCTTGGGGGGATACAGCTCTGCCAGAAGAGGCCACTGCTGTACGACCACCCGACCCCCTAAACGGGATGAAGTGAGGGGTCGGGCCAATACAGTAGGGAGTAGTTGGCCTGTTCTGCCTCCCTACAATCAACATATTGGAAGACGGTGCATTTGGTTCCAGGTGTTACGACACTGCCCTAAGTGACCAGCACGTCCTAGTGTGTCGGACAGCATAACGGCGGAAGGACCGGAAGGAATGCGTCTCCTCCAGGCAGGCAGTCGAGCTATGCTCTTACTAAGGAATTTGCCAGCCTGAAGGCCTCTGCATATCCGGGATGCCCAGAGACTCCAATGAGAAAATAACTAGGCAGACCTGTCGTCACAGTGGGTTTCCCACCCAGAAAAGTGTCCCTCTCTAGTGGTGGCGGGCTGAGGATTTGGACCTACCCGGTTCTGATGGTCGTAAAGGGGACCTCAGGGGGTACATGTGAAGATCTTTTCAGTTGGCGCGAGTGTAGTCCAATAGGCGAAGCAAGGCGCTTTGCCAGTAATAATAATAATAATGCAGGACTTAACTCAGAAGTCTTTATTCTGCATCCAACGACATGCAGCGATGGGCACACACACTGTTTTTAGGGTCACCGATGCGATTGAGCTCTGCGCTTGACCCATCCCGTCATCCTTCCCCCCAAGGGCAGCCGGGAGCAGACATGGGTTGCAGCGTGAAGCCACGCCCGGGGACCAATCCAAGTGCTCCTGCCCGTCTTCGTCAGGGACACGACAGCGTCAGCGATCTGTTGTGCATGTTTTTCCATTGGGTTTATCTTATCGGGGGGGAAACCCTTGCGAGCACGGGGAGAACATGCAAACTCCACACAGAAAGGCCTGGGAGATACCCCACCTGGGTACCTGGCATCGCAGAAACCTGGTCCCCAAGCGGGAATAGAACCCTGGACCTTCTTGCTGTGAGGCGACAGTGTTAACCACTACACCACCGTGCCGCCTAATCATATAACTAGGGTTATAGGATAACCACCGTTCAGTCACAGACTCATACCCCCCCCCGACACTCAACTAACCGCCTCGGCCAGTCCTTCATACCAGCGGCCGTCTGGCTCCACAACAGTGGGCAGGGACTCCTGCCAGACATCCAACTACTAGGAACCTAAAAGGACAATATTAGGGATGTTCGATATTGGCTTTTTTACCGATATCCGATATACCGATATTGTCCAACTCTTAATTTCCGATACCGATATCAACCGATACCGATATATGCGGGGTCCCCCCCCCCCAAAAAACACAACATTATGCATACTTTTCACAATAAATAAAATAGGAATTTGTTCTTACTTGATTGCCTGGGTAAATAAAGGTTAAATAAATGTAAACAAATTTAAATTTTAAATAAATTTATCTTTTTTTGAAAACCGATACCTACCGATAATTTTCGATATTACAATTTAATGCCAATATCGGCCGATAATATCGGTAGGCCGATAATATCGGACATCCCTAAACAATATACTACCTTATGCATACCGCACCTTATGTGAATACTGTATACTTCATCAGATCATATATTTAGCATTTTAGCATTTATCATTTTTAGATTATATATTAGATTAGATTTAGAGTATTGGATTATTAGATTATATATTGTAACTATTTATTGTAGGGCAAATATAACTGAGAAGGCATACATACCTTCATCTCGCATCTTGTTGCCCAGGGTTAATTTATTTATTTATTTTTCACTTTTTCTCCTCCTATTTTTCTGTATTTTTCCTCCCATCCAATTTAGTCGTTATGCCAATTCCCCCCTCCCCTTCCTGGTCGTTGCACACATGTGCCCCCCACTGGTCGGTCTAGGGAGCCCTGAAGTCTATCAGATGCTTCCTCCGATACATAGGAGACAGCCAGCAGCCTCTTTTCACCTGGCAGCGAGGACTCTCATTGGTGAAGTGTAACGCGTGGGAGGTCACACTACCTTCACCATTTCCCTCCCTCGCTGTGCAGGCGCCCTGACCGACCTGTAGGAGTCGCTGTTAACAATGACCAGATTACCACCCACCGGCTTCCCTCCCGCTGACACTGCCAATTGTGTCAGTATGACGACCGGCCAAGCCGGAGGCACCGCTGACAGCCGGATTCGATACCAGTGTCTCCGCGGTGGTAGACAGATGCTTAGTCCGCTGTGCTACCCGGCCGCGCCAGAGTTAATTTTATTGATTCGTTATTATTGTTTACGCTGCTTTTTACCACCTGTACCACCCCTCCCCCATGCTGCTATGATGCCTGAATTTCCCAAGGGGATCAATAAAGGAATATTATATCTTTGGGTGAGGTTAAGGTTTCTGAGTAAATTGTTGAACATTATAAAGCTGTCAAATGAGTTCTCTTCTGCCTTTCTGACGCTGTACAAAACCTCTACCCTGTGTTCAGCCCCCGTAATTCCCAAACACACACACACACATACCAGAATAATGCAAAGGGTGAAACTAGACAAACTGGCATTTCTGGAATTGCATGTTTAGGTAAGGTGTGAATAGTTTGAGTGTAAATACTGTACGTGTAGTGGAATGTTTTGTCATCCTTGACGTCACTGACATGTGTCTAAGACCAGTTTGAACTCTACTTACTCAAACTATCAATATGCTTTTATTGTTTTCTAATGTTAAGGCGAGACAGCACCCCCAAAATCGCCTTTTTGCTTTTTTTTGACGATATTGAGATTTTGTTATATTTTGCTTCCTAAACATGTCTTCTATGAAACTAGTGACAATAAAACGTCAATAACACACATTTAGTTGTTTATTTGACTTCATTTTGCCTGATTGCATCCATAAATGTGCACATATTTAATGGGGAAGTGCCTCATTTGCATATATAAACATAAAATTCAGAAAACTTGCAATATATTTTTTCTTAGTTTATATGTACATAACAAACTGGGAAAGTTTCATAGTGATATCTATTCAAATATTTGTTTTGCCTATTAGAGGGTACTACACTGTTACTACACTTGTTTGTGTGTGTAGTTCTGTTCAGTTCAATAACATCATTATTATTATGTTATTATGTTATTCAGTTATCAGGCATGTGTTTAGGTTGTCTATTACTAATGGTTTGATTGGGTGTTGTGTTTGTAAATAGCTGTTTCAAAAAGATTATTATGGCATTTTACAATACAAAACGTTGAGGTCGTTTTCTGAAAAACTAGTTTTTATGCATTTTACTTACACATAAAGAGTTGGAACTCCATTTCCCTAGTACCTACACACACCAAACTTTCCACATTTCTTCCCATCCATATTATGCTTCTTTCTATAGAAGGGTTTGTTGATATATATCATTCATAGCCAGGTTTATAGTACATTTTATACCAAAACTAGGCGAAAAATCTTTTTTTTTATGACAGAAGACAGTATTTCCTGATGTACGGGCTGATAAGAGGACATAGCCACAAAGTCTCTCTATACAAAGTTTCGTTTTGAATGTATCAACAAAATAAAACCAAGTTTTTGAATCTGGCATTATCCATGTTGGTGATGCGAGTCTTGGCGATACATGCAAATGTGTGCATATTTAATGTAGGAAGTGCCTCATTTGCATATATAAACATAAAATTCAGAAAACTTGCAATATATTTTTTCTTAGTTTATATGTACATAACAAACTGGGAAAGTTTCATAGTGATATCTATTCAAATATTTTTTTCCCTATTAAGGGGTGCTGTCTCGCCTTAACCCTTTCACTACCACACTACCAAATGGTTAACCCTTTCACTGCAACAATACAGAAGGTTAACCCTTTCACTGCCACACGACAGCAGGTTAACCTTTCACTACCACACTACAGACGGTTAACCGTCATGCAGTGAAAGGGTTAACCATTTGGTTAACCGTCTGTAGTGTGGTAGTGAAAGGTTAACCTTTAAATGTGTATGTTTTTTATCCATATGTTCACTGTTGACTATTCCACGACGTATAGCGCAACTTCCATGACCAAGACCCGTGTTAATATCCATGTTACATTTGTGGTTGGATAGCTGCTTTGAAGGTCCCGGGTTGTGTTTTGAAAAAAGATACAACGATCACCATAGCCTTATGTAAATCCTTATGAATGCCTGTGTTGTGTTTGTCATCCTGTCAAAGTAAAGCAGTCAAACCTCACATTACAGACTTCACAGACTGGAGAAAACTAAAAGAAAATATTTTGAACAAATGTCCCATTTCCCTCTATCATCTCCCAGACCATAGGAAAGTCCACTGGACTATCCCCATACTAAAAACACATCATCTATCATCTCCCAGACCATAGGAAAGTCCACTGGACTATCCCCATACTAAAAACAAATCATCTATCATCTCCCAGACCATAGGAAAGTCCACTGGACTATCCCCGTACTAAAAACACATCATCTATCATCTCCCAGACCATAGGAAAGTCCACTGGACTATCCCCATACTAAAAACAAATCATCTATCATCTCCCAGACCATAGGAAAGTCCACTGGACTATCCCCATACTAAAAACAAATCATCTATCATCTCCCAGACCATAGGAAAGTCCACTGGACTATCCCCATACTAAAAACAAATCATCTATCATCTCCCAGACCATAGGAAAGTCCACTGGACTATCCCCATACTAAAAACAAATCATCTATCATCTCCCAGACCATAGGAAAGTCCACTGGACTATCCCCATACTAAAAACACATCATCTATCATCTCCCAGACCATAGGAAGGTCCACTGGACTCTCCCCATACTAAAAACAGATCCGGGCGGCAGAGTGGTGAACCACGTAATGCGCTGTGTCGCAACACGGCCAACCCGGGTTCGATTCCCGGACCCGGCTTCCTTTGCAGAATGTCTTCCCCTGCTCTGTCTCCCATTCCTCCTCTCTCTCTCTCTACCGGACTGCCTGGTAGTAAAAAACCCAATAAAAATCTACAAAAACATAACTTATCCGAAAGGACAAGTAACATTATAAAAGGAAAACATTAAAAACAAATCCAAAGTATTTACATACAAACACTGTAGCCTACTGAATACAAAGGTGGATATCCTTCAAGAAACTCTGAATTTCATTTTAGAAGTGAAATGTGTAATAAGTTCCACTTACCCTTAAGCATTAAGGCCAAACAGAATGCTACAACACAAGCGACCTGCCTTGACTCCATCCTCTGTGGTGTTGATAGTATATTGTGTCTTATCTAATCTGTGGAGCTGCTCTTTTGAGACCAAGAGAGGGTGTGACAACAATACCCACATACCTGTCTACCTCTCAGATGCACCGGTCATCCCTATTGGACGTTTCTTTCTGTCTGTCTCCTTGTTTAACCCGTACATCATGTCTGCATCTCCACCCTCCCTGTACAAACACAAGGCTCTACTCTCATTGTCACGGACACAACCCAAACATTTGTATTTGCTCTTTCCTAACCAAATTCACCGTGCCACGTTCACGCCGACAGGTTTTACTACCCATGGCAGACCGGCGTTGACAGTTGTGACTCTTTCGAGTGTACATTTGCACTTTGAACTGCAACCTCTGTATGAAAAGTGCTATACAAATAAAGTTATTATTCTACATGTGAAGTTTCAACATTCAACTTTATCACCTCCCTGTTTACAGTCGGAGAGAAAATCCAGTTCCTGGGCTCCTCCTCGACCTCCTAGCAGCGACACCAACACAGCAATGCAGACAATAAGAACAGTGTAAAGTTTAAACAGTAAACAACAACAGCAAAGACCAACATGAGCTCCAGTGATGGATAGTGACCCCACCCACCCTGCCCACGGACTGCCATCCCTTCAGGCTACCAATGCACTCAGATTCAGATTCAGATTCAGATTACTTTATTCGCCATTTCATACAGGTACAAAATGGAACATGTTTTGGCATTACAGTGCATACTTTTTTCACAATTAAGAACAATACAACAGTAAATAAATAATTTTAAGTAAAGTGCAAGACACGACAGAACAGTGAGACAACAAGACTGTGAAAGTGCGGTGGTTGGGGACACCCTTTTGTTTTCACATTGTTTGTTTGGAGATAAGACTTCAGTATTTCGAAATAACTAGTAGGGGAGAACGGGGGACGTTGTCACACTTTTTACTTTAGTGTGAATTGCTCATAATCAAAACATCTTTCAATAGTCATTCCTACATTAATATTGAAGCTTAAGATGTTGGCTTGAAATGTGTATCCCTCTCATTTTCCAACGTATTGTAACAAAGAGTTAATCACCTATCAAAGACACTCTGACACATTGTGACAACCAACCCCATCATGGGGATGGTTGTCACACACTATGGGGTTGGTTGTCACCATGTGTTTTAATGGGGAAAATCTTAAAAAGAAAACAAGAAGGCAGAACTAAATTTGAAAGTTTAATTGCATTGACAAGTTGACAAATACATAACTTAATGCATCTTAACATGAACATAAACAGGAAACACATCTTTAGGCCATCCTATATAACAAAATAAGAACACAATAAATCGGCCTAACAATAATAGCCTACACAACATGAATGAATGAATGAATGAATGAATGAATGAATGAATGAATGAATGAATGAATGAATGAATGAATGAATGAATGAATGAATGAATGAATGAATGAATGAATGAATGAATGAATAAATGAATGAAAACTTTATTTAACAGATTGCAGAATGGGTACAATACAGTACGGCTCACTACACACAATTGTTAAGGGGATGCAGATCAGAGAAAGACGTTTGTCTTGTTTACATCAGGGTCCCCCATTTTCAATTCAGTTGTAACATGTGACAACCAACCCCAAATAAAATGTGATGATCAACCCCAACTGGAATGTCTTGATAGCATCAAGGCTAACAGCCATCTAACAACTTGTTATGGTTTGACACCGATCCCAAACGCAAACGGCACAGAGAGAGTTGTTTCAGAGTTAGCCAAAATCAAGGGCGTGTTTATTTACTGAGTAACAAGAATGAATTTGGTGGTGAACAGAACAAACTGGGAAACAGGCATGTGAGGAATGTTTGCTGCTCTGCAGCTTCTCCCAGAAGGTTACGTTGTGGAATTTGTCCGTGACGTCTGAGCCGCTCTGCAGATCCTCCCAGCATATGCTCCGGATGGAGGCGGAGAGGGAGAGAGAGAGTCCGAGTTAGCTCAGCGCACAATTGAAAACTGACAGGTGACTGGTGAGGTGAATTGTCCAAACAAATAATCCAAGTGACAGATCTTCGGTGTGAAACACACAGTGAGCAGTGTCCAGAGTAAAAACAATTAGGTAATCCAAAATCCAACAGACAAAAAGGTGAGAACAGTCTGAACAAAAACAGGATCTCTTCAGCGCTTTACAAACACACAAAAAACGATAGATCCAAAAGACTGTTTACAAAAACTCACCAGAGCGCAGCGCGTAAAGCAGGCAGATCAAACAAGGCGACCGCTTCGTAACGGGGAAGCAGGTTCTCCAAACGGAATATTTCTCGAGAGTCCTGGGAGGCAAAAGAACAGGGAAAGCAGCGACGGGAAGGAACAGGCAAATGCAGGGAATGTTTCAGAACGATCCAACATCAATATTAGGGAGATCAGGGTATTTAAAGCCACGGGGCGCTTAATGACAAGCTGTGACAGCTGCGGGATGAAATTGATCATTGCTCCAGAAGCGTGTGGTTGGGAGAGCACCAATCAAACGGCATCTACAGGAAGAAGCGTGTGGAGAGGAGAATGCAATTAATTAACCGAAATACCTTAAAGGAACAGAGCGAGTGGGTGGGCAGCGGACAAAACCTCACAGTACCCCCCCCTCCACGGGAGCTACCCGGCGACCAGGCCGACCCGGCTCGCCCGGATGGGCACGATGGAAGTCTGTGATCAGGCCGGGATCCACGATGAGCTGGCGGGAGACCCAGCTCCGTTCCTCCGGGCCGTAACCCTCCCAGTCCACCAGGTACTGGAACCCCCGACCCCGCCGTCGAACGCCCATCAACCGGCGGACCTGCCACTGGGGGTGACCGTCCACCATCTCGGGAGGAGGTGGATCCGGAGCAGGAGGCATCAGGGGACTGAGAGAGACAGGCTTAACCCGGGACACATGGAAAACGGGGTGAATGTGCATGGACGCAGGAAGCTTAAGACGCACCGCCGCCGGACTGAGTACCTTCAGAACCTCGAAAGGTCCGACGAACCGGGGGTTAAGCTTCTTGGCCGAGGACCGAAGCGGGAGGTCCCTCGCGGAAAGCCACACCCTCTGCCCAGGGTGGTACGTCGGCGCAGGAACCCGGCGCCGGTCAGCCCCACGACAGGCGCGCTCTGATGACCGGAGCAGCGCGGTCCTGGCGATCTCCCAGACCCGACGGCACCGGTCGAGGTGGTCCTGCACGGAGGGAACTGCCACCTCCGTCTCCTGTGCAGGGAAAAGAGGGGGTTGGTAGCCCAGGGATACCTCAAAGGGTGAGAGGCCGGTGGCGGAACTGACCATGGAGTTGATGGAGTACTCGACCCAGGGAAGGAAACGGCTCCAAGAAGCTGGTCTCTCGGCAGCCACACACCGAAGAGCAGACTCCACGCTCTGGTTCATCCTCTCCGTTTGTCCGTTAGTCTGGGGATGATAACCAGAGGAAAGACTGACCGTCGCCCCCAATCCCTTGCAAAAAGCCCGCCATACCTGGGAAGTGAACTGGGGCCCCCGGTCCGAGACGATGTCCTGGGGAAAACCATGGAGGCGAAACACGTGGTGTGTCAGGAGGTCCGCCGTCTCGGCCGCCGAGGGAAGCTTGGGAAGGGCCACGAGGTGAACCCCCTTGCTGAACCGATCCACCACGGTCAGAAGGCACGTGTTCCCCTGGGAGGAGGGAAGACCTGTGACGAAGTCCAGCGCCACGTGTGACCAAGGACGGCTCGGAATGGGAAGTGGCTGTAACAGCCCGGAGGGTGCCTGGTGGGAGGCCTTGCTGCGGGCGCAGACCGCGCAGGCCAGTACGAACTCCTTGACGTCGTTCCTCATGGTGGGCCACCAGAATCGACGAGCCAGGAAGGAGAACGTGCGATGAACGCCCGGGTGGCAGGCGAACCGGCTGGTATGGCCCCACTGGAGGACCCGGGACCGGACTGAGTCGGGTGAAGAGACGAAGAGACGATGAACCGGTACATTGCCTGGAGCGCGATGGAAGCGTAGGGCACGCCTTACCACCCCCTCGATGCCCAAGGTGACGACTCCTACCACCCTGGCCTCCGGGAGGATGGGAGTCGGGTCCTCAGTGGTTGGAGCCCCCTTGGAGTGTAACCGGGACAGGGAGTCGGCCTTCGTGTTGCGGGAACCAGGGCGAAACGTCAGCGAGAAGTCGAACCGACTGAGGAAGCTGGCCCATCTTGCCTGCCGGCCGTTGAGGCGCTTGGAAGCACGGATGTACGTCAGGTTCTTGTGGTCCGTCCAAATGGTAAACGGCTCCTCGGCCCCCTCTAGCCAATGACGCCACTCCTCCAAGGCAGCCACGACCGCCAGCAGCTCCCGATTGCCGATGTCATAGTTCCTCTCGGCAGGGAGGAACCGACGCGAGTAGAAGGCGCACGGATGTACCTTCTGGTCCGTTGCCGATCGCTGGGATAAGATTGCTCCCAGTCCAGTATCCGAGGCGTCCACCTCAACGATGAACTGTCTCTTGGGGTCCGGATGGAGCAAGATCGGGGCGGAAGTGAACCTCTTCTTGAGGGAGCGGAACACAGCACACGCCGCTGGGGACCAGTCGAACGGCAGGGCGGGAGAGGTCAGTCTGGTAAGCGGTTCCGCCACTTGACTGTAGTTCCGGATGAACCTTCGGTAGAAGTTGGCGAACCCGAGGAAGCTCTGTAACTCCTTCCGAGAGGTGGGTTCAGGCCATTCCTCCACTGCCTGGATCTTGCAAGGATCAGCTCGGGTCAAGCCCTTCTCCACGATGAAGCCCAGGTAATCGACGGAGTCGGAGTGGAATCGGCACTTCTCCGCCTTGACGAAGAGCCGATTGTGGAGGAGGCGCTCCAGCACACGGCGGACATGCTGGATGTGTTCCTCGAGGGTCTTGGAGAAGATGAGGATGTCGTCCAGGTACACTACCACAAACTCCTCCAGCATGTCACGAAGGACGTTGTTCATGAGCGCCTGGAATACCGCCGGAGCGTTGGTGAGGCCGAACGGCATCACCAGGTACTCGTAGTGGCCCCTGGGAGTCTTGAAGGCGGTCTTCCATTCATCGCCCTCACGGATACGGACTAGATGGTAGGCACTCCGGAGGTCCAGCTTGGTAAAGATGGTAGCCTGGGTGAGAGGCTCGAAAGTGGAGTTCATGAGAGGTAGAGGATACTTGTTCTTAATGGTGATCTCGTTGAGCTGGCGATAGTCGATGCACGGTCGAAGGTCCCCGTCCTTCTTCCCAACAAAGAAGAAACCGGCCGCCACAGGGGAGGAGGAAGGCCGAATGAGTCCTGCTTCCAAGGACTCAGAGATGTATTGATCCATCGCCGCCTTCTCCGGAACGGTCAGACTGTAGAGGCGGCTGCCGGGAAGGGGAGCCCCTGAGCGGAGGTCGATGGCACAGTCGTAAGGCCGGTGGGGTGGAAGGGCCTGAGCCCTGGACTTACTGAAAACCTCCATGAGGTCGTGGTACTCGGGGGGTATGGTCGAAAGGTCCGGAGGCGGCTCACCAACGGATCTCCGGGGCGGGGGACAGGACGCCGCCTGAAGACACTGGGCATGACAGGAGGAGCTCCAGCCCTTGATGGTACCGGAGGACCAGGCGATGTGGGGCTCGTGCAGCGCGAGCCAGGGCCGGCCCAGGACTACTGGGACAAGAGGGGATCTGGTGATAAGGAACTGGAGTCTCTCAACGTGGTTACCAGCAATGGTCAGCAGGACAGGGCAGGTGCGTTGAGTGATGTCAGCCAGGCGGTGTTGGTCCAATGCGAATATCTCCAATGGCCTCACTAGGTCCTCAAGTGGAATGTTGGCCCGGGTAGCAAACTCAAAGTCTAGGAAACTCTCGTCTGCCCCCGAGTCAATGAGTGCCTCCACCGTGGCCCGTTGGTCCGCCCAGGCCAGGGTGACGCTCATCAGATGGCCAGGTGGTGCACGGCTCTGGGAATGAGAAAAACGGCTCACCAGAATCTCCCGGGGTCCCGGCGAGCCTGGTCTTTTGGCCGGGTGGGGCAGTTGGCGATTCGGTGTCCCTCCCGACCGCAGTAGAGGCAAAGGCCGGACCTGAACCTCGCCTCCCGTTCAGCTTGGCTCAGATGAGAACGTCCCAGCTGCATGGGTTCCTCCTCGGGTACCGAACGGGAGGGAAAAAAACCACCAGTCGTATTGGGAGCAGGGCGACCAGCAGTACCGTCACGAGTACGGGGGGTCCGGAGTACCTCAGGAGGTCCCTGTCGGGTTCTCTCACGTCTTCTCTCCTGGAGGCGTCCGTCGATGCGAATGGCGAGGCTGAACAGGTCCTCGAGGGACTCAGGTTCCTCACGGGTCGCGAGCTGGTCCCTGACTGCGTCGTTGAGCCCCCTCATGAAGGTAAGACGAAGTGCTTGGTCGTTCCAACCGCTCTCCGTAGCCGCCAGTCTGAACTCCAGCACGTAGTTGGTAACCCCGCCGCTGCCCTGCCGGAAGGTACCCAACCGGGCTCCAGGGTCCAGACCACGGGCTGGATGGTGGAACACCCTGCGGAGCTCAGCCACGAAGTCTGGGTAGGAGAAACAGAAGTCTGCCTCCATTGCCCAGGAGGAAGTGACCCACTGGGCTGCCCGGCCTGAGAGCAAGTTAGTCATATAGGCCACTTGGGCTCCCCTTGAAGTGAAACGACTGGGTTGATGACGAAAAACCAACTCACATTGCATGATGAATGTGGCACAATCCTCGAAGTTGCCGTCGAACAGCCGTGGTTCGGAGAGACGGGGCTCCCGAGGTGCGGGATCGGGAGGCGCGGGGCCTGCCAGGGCTGCGGGTGATGCTCCGGCCAAGGCTCCTGAAGGAAGTGGGGGTACAAGCAAGGTGTTAACGGTGTCACTCAGCGTGTGTAGGTGGAGGAGAATACTTGACTGCTGGCTTGCCAGAGCGCCCAGGGACCCCTGAATAGGCAGGACCTGCTCTCGGAGTTCCTGTACTGCAGCCGCAGCCCTGTCTAGCTGTTGGCTGTGTTCCTTGGTTAACTCAATCTGGCCTGCTAATGCTGTTCTGACTCTCTCTGTGTCGGCTGGGGTCGTCATGTTGGTTGGATCGTAATGTTATGGTTTGACACCGACCCCAAACGCAAACGGCACAGAGAGAGTTGTTTCAGATCAAGGGCATGTTTATTTACTGAGTAACAAGAATGAATTTGGTGGTGAACAGAACAAACTGGGAAACAGGCATGTGAGGAATGTTTGCTGCTCTGCAGCTTCTCCCAGAAGGTTACGTTGTGGAATTTGTCCGTGACGTCTGAGCCGCTCTGCAGATCCTCCCAGCATATGCTCCGGATGGAGGCGGAGAGAGAGAGAGAGAGTCCGAGTTAGCTCAGCGCACAATTGAAAACTGACAGGTGACTGGTGAGGTGAATTGTCCAAACAAATAATCCAAGTGACAGATCTTCGGTGTGAAACACACAGTGAGCAGTGTCCAGAGTAAAAACAATTAGGTAATCCAAATGTGAAAATCCAACAGACAAAAAGGTGAGAACAGTCTGAACAAAAACAGGATCTCTTCAGTGCTTTACAAACACACAAAAAACGATAGATCCAAAAGACTGTTTACAAAAACTCACCAGAGCGCAGCGCGTAAAGCGGGCAGATCAAACAAGGCGACCGCTTCGTAACGGGGAAGCAGGTTCTCCAAACGGAATATTTCTCGAGAGTCCTGGGAGGCAAAAGAACAGGGAAAGCAGCGACGGGAAGGAACAGGCAAATGCAGGGAATGTTTCAGAACGATCCAACATCAATATTAGGGAGATCAGGGTATTTAAAGCCACGGGGCGCTTAATGACAAGCTGTGACAGCTGCGGGATGAAATTGATCATTGCTCCAGAAGCGTGTGGTTGGGAGAGCACCAATCAAACGGCATCTACTGTACAGGAAGAAGCGTGTGGAGAGGAGAATGCAATTAATTAACCGAAATACCTTAAAGGAACAGAGCGAGTGGGTGGGCAGCGGACAAAACCTCACACAACTAGTTAGCTAGCAAACAACAATCTAAACTATAGCTATCCCTTCACACTTTTTAAGGGTAATAATTGTTTCATTATAAACCAATTGTGTAAAAGCCTAGAAGAAAAATACTGAGGAGCGGAATATTTACAAATGGACATGAAAAACACAAAAAGTCCTCTCACCTCAAATTCAGCTGTTTCACTCCAAATATGACAATGTAGGTGAACTCTGACCCCAATTCTGGACATTTAAATACCAAAGTATGGGAGACAGGATCCTCTGGTGGTGAAATATAATGAATGTGACAACCTACCCGTGTAACAACGTCCCCCGTTCTCCCCTAGTATTAGTAAAAAATTATTAAAACTATTACAAATAAAAAAGAATTTAAAGATGTTGTTGCCCAACGTTCGACTAGCGTCACGCAACCAAGACCATCAACAGATTAATCTTAATTATATTCATAGGACTTACCTGACACCTATAAGATTGAACCGAATGGGGCTTAAACAAGACTCTTTATGCTCCTTGTGTCTAAGAGGTGATATAGGTACATTTACAGGGACGCGGGAAGGGGGGGTGCGGGGGGTGCTGCAGCACCCCCTCTCAATTATTGCAAAAAAAATAAAAAATAAAAAAAATTATGGCAGTATTTATATATTTGTATATACTGTAACTGTATAACTGTAACACTGTATATTATAAATTTATCCTGCTCAAAGCACGTCACCATTTTAATATTGTGTGTATTGAGCCGTACTGTATTGTAGCCATTCTCCAATCTGTTAAATAAAGTTTTCATTCATTCATTACACTACTGTATGCATAGACGCCTACGTAATAGAGCAGGCGATGCACGTGCTCCAGGACTATTGAACTTGGGGAGACAACTTGGAAGCTCAGAACTTCTTTTGGGGTTTTTACAATGCCCGGCCCAGACACAACAGCCGAGACGCTGTTTTTGTGTATAAAATACTTTTACGCCTCGACCTGCCCATGGAGAGGCTGATAGGATACTGTTTTGACGGGGCCAGCAACATGTCTGGGGGGTACAGGCTAGACCAGGGGTTCCCAAATTTTTCAGGCCGCGACCCAAAAAAAACAGTGTCAGAGAGCCGCGACCCCCACTATTATAGGAGGTAAAAAAAATTATTTTAAATGGAAATGTATGGTTGAAACATGCAAACGTTCAAACGCACACACACTAATAAGCATTGGAGGCTTTTAACCAGGGCCGGACTGGGGAAATAATTCAGGCCAGGAAATATAGCCCCAGTCAGGCCACTTTTTAAGCAGGGGGTCTGGGGGTCCCCCACCAGGATTTTTTTTGTTACAAAGACTTAATTTCCTGCATTCTGGTGCAGGCATTTTTTTAATTTGTACCCTTTAAATGCCAGTGTTTGTGATGGCATCACAACTTATTGTTAAAAAACAGGCTAGCATATGTATGATTAGCAACAACACAGATTTTTATGGATTTTCAGTTTTTTGTAATTGATAAATACAATATTTTATTCAACTTCAGCCCTGATCATAACACCACATATTCATTTTATAATTCTAACCCTTTAAATGCCAGTGTGTGTGATGGCATATATTTGCAATATATCAAATGCAAAGTACATTTTTCTGGGGGGGATTATTACAGGCTAGCATGTGTCAATGATTAGCAGTTTTTCGTAAGGATCCCGCCTCCACCAATCACATGCGGCTCCCTTTGTGTGTGTGTGAGAGCAAGAGAGAGAGAGAGAGAGATAGTTCTCCAACTTGTGTGAGTTGCAGTGATCTCCTGGTTGTTCCCCACCTAGGTTATCTAACTATTGCGCTGGTGCAAATAGAAACACTGGCCTGGCCTGCTTCTAAGTTCAGTGGCCTGACCGCAAATTTTTTTATTTTTATTTTATTTTTTTGTATCTGGCGACCCCCCAGCACCCCCTGCCGTTTTATAGTTCCCGCGTGCCTGTACATTTATGCATATGTATTGGGAATGCCCCCCTGTTAAGATATTCTGTCACTACGCAATTATCAGAATTTTTATTTCTGAACATACCTGTAATGCCTTCTGTATTGTTGTTGAATGATGTTTCACAGTTAGCAGCCACTATACAGCTAAAGAGACTAGTTTTGTCTGGTCTTACGGCTGCTAAAAAGTTGATAGCATCACGATGGATTCAACCGGACAAAATGTGCCGGAAGGTATGGGTTCTTACCTATCTTGATGTGATTTATTTAGAGATATCTACAGCAAGAATTTTAGGTGTCAATGAAGCCAGCATTGCAATCTGGTTAGAAGTGGTGGAGAGAATAAAGGTTAGCATATGAATTGTAATCTCTGGTTGGAAACGAATAATGGATGGATTATCCAAGGGGGGTCCTGAGGGGGGGGAAGAAGAACGAGCAAGAGCATATGTATGTACTGTATTGTATAATGGGGATAATAGGGATTATGTATATATCTTGTAACCTACATTTATTGATTCAAAACAGGAACGTATATTCCTGTGATTTATTGAGATATTTACTGTTAATGTTTGTATTGTCAAAAGAATTATAAAAAGATTTGTTAAAAAAAGAAGAAAAAAAAAATTGTTGCCCCCTCTGGGTGGTGGCGCCCTTAGCATTTGCCTATACTGCCTATGCCTAGAAATGGCCCTGCGTGGCTCCCCCTTCTCGTTCTTTCATTCGAAGGTTTTTTGCTCAGAAGCCTCCTGCAGTTTGAGAGTTAGAGATAGTTATTAGTGTGAATTTAGTTTAGAGATGACAACGGCACCAGCGCTTCCATCGCTTGGCCTCCACCGCTCACCGCGGGGGTTCCCTGGACCGGCTGTCATGGCAGTCAGGTGAGCCCTCGCGGCGTGCGGTGGGGAGTTTGAGCCGCCCGGAGGCCGTGGTGGGGGGCCCCTCTCGTGTGAGGAGGACCCCCGGCCCTGGTGTCCCCACAGAGTTCAGCCTGGGTAGGCTGCGTCGCTAAGGAACCTGTCAACCTGGGTTAAACCTTTAAGTGGTCACGCAGCATACCAGACGCCCCCCCCCCCCCCCCCCCCCGCCTGGTACACCAGTTATAGAGGTGCGGCTACATCATGGACTCAGGACTCACTGAGCCTCCACCTATTGTTTTTCCCTTTTTCCATGCGCTGATGATATGTCTTGGAACGCACAGGGAACCTCGGGGCTACCAGTCAACGGTTTGTTAGAATGTAAAACACGGTGGCCCTGACGAAGGGGAGGTGGTGTCACAAACAACGCCTGTGGAGGACACGTATGCTGCAGCTTCGTGGTCCTCGCCAGGTCCCTTGGTCTGGATCTATCTCGTGGACCTGACAGAGAGCCCTGTTTCTCATGCGGTCCATGGGGCTGGAACCCCCTCTGCATCCCGTCGCTAGGTAACGGGCGGGATGCACGGTGAGGTAGACTCGTTAGGACGAGTGTGAGGGCCAGGACCCTCCCCATTTTCTGATGGTCGTAAAGGGGACCTCAGGGGGTACATTTATCGGGGCTACGCACCTTGCTCCGCTCGTTGTCCAACAGGGCGAGCAAGACGCGCAGCCAGTAACGAAATATAACGAAGGTTATCATATAACCCTAGTTATATGATTACTGGCAAGCGTCTTGCTTTGCGGCCCTGAGGACCCCTGACTGTTTTTCTAATGAAACTCAGACTCGGAAGGGGGAGCACAGCCACGCCACAGGGTTATATACGTAGCCAGAAGTGGGCGTGGCTGGATAGATGTGAGGTGCATGAGGAATACTTTCAATGTATACAATAGGTATAAACAAGTTAGTCCAACAGGGCGAGCAAGACGCTTTGCCAGTAATCATATAACTAGGGTTATAGGATAACCTTCGGTTTTTGTTTTATTTTTGGTAACAAGTACAATGAGATTTGTAATTTACAGTAAAAATACATTAATTCTGGACATGGCGTGTTTTATAATATAAAAAAAGGTTAGCTAGAGAGTTAGCCGAGGGAGCTAAGCTAACCAATTAGCCCAAGTAAAAGTAGTTAGCCTGCTAAGATAGAGCTAGCGATTCAAGTCGGGAAGGGAAGGGATCATATCGCATTCATTGTACCTCTGGGGTCTGGCGGGACACCGATGACACCGGACAGAACCTCAAACTGAGCCCCCGGTGAAGAGACACCGGCTATGAGGACCTGGGCTCGCTAGCTAGCAGGTTTTCTTTTCATGCCAGAGCGGGACCACCAATCAGCCGCGGTAAGGAACCACTGCTAGCTGCTAGCTTAACCCAGTTAAGCTATTAATTATAAATTCTGTGGGGGAAATTGTGAAAGTGTGGGTGATGCCTGTGCACCGCCGGCCAACGGGAGAGGATCTCTCGTGAGTCTCTATGACAAATGGTTCAAAAGATACAAAAAGGGGGGTTCCAAGATGGCGGCGTAGAGGAAGGACGTAGTGGAACGGGCTCCTACACAAAAACCTGATGTATCGAACATACTCCGCCTAACTTAAGTTTATGTCAACTCACGCTTATTAATCACATATCCAACAAAGAAATGCCACCCAAAAGGACCGAACTGAGCAGGAAGACGGTGACATTGCCCCGGCGTTAGCACTAGTGCTAGCATGAGACCGCAAGGAGCTAATGCACCAGCTAACGTCGAAGCTAACGCACCAGCTAACGTCGAAGCTAACGATGAAACACCGCCGACATGGTTTATTGGGGAACTGGAGAAAGTATTCGACAGAATTCAAGCCATGATGGAACTTAAGATGAACTCTCTAAGCATCTCGGTGGAAAGACTTATCAATGACAACCAGGCACTGAGGCAACGTGTTAAGGAAATGGAGGGAGTGCAAGCTAGCTTCGGTGATAGCCTTGTTAGATTCTGATCAATCTGGCCAGTATCACGTCTTCTTGTGTTATCCTCTCTCCATCCAATTCCTCTGCGTTGTGTCATTTTTTGTGTAATTTTTTTTTAATTAGTCCTGACGTCTCATATACTGGCTGATACAATCCTTATCTCTCCCCGTTAGTGTGATCCGTAACCATAATAATTCTCCACCTCCGTAAGAATTCGACACTTTGACACAGCCTTACAAGGAGAAGCGTTATTTATTGATATAAACAGAAGCCTCAGCTCAGATGTTAACAGATTGTATTGTCCTTGAAAAGTCTATTCTAATGATCTTTCGGTGTGTTCAGTCTATCGTCCTCCTGCTAGTCAGTCCGATAGTGGTCAGGCCTGGTCGTTAGCCAAGACCATCCTCGTGGCAGCCGAAGCTAATAATGATGTGGCATCCTTCCCCCCCCCCCCCCCCCCTCTCCGTGATGAGAGGAGAGAGTGTCTTCTGTGTGATCTCAGTCCTAGTCGCTCTTGGTCTGCCTTACACCCGGAAAACACTGTTCGACTTATAGATCTTCGTCATAGCAACGACGGCCCCCGCCCCTCTCCTGGTTGTCATGTGCCGCGCTGTCATGACAACTGCTAATAACCTTTCACACATTTCAAAACGTTTCATTACTGTTTCATTAAGATGAACCTCTCTCCGCCCTGCTCTCTGGGCCCACACTTGCTCTTATCAATGTGTTCTTACAAGGAATGTCAACATTCGGCCCTGCTCAGTGTGGTGCTCACAATCACCCTGCTCTACTGAACCACCGTCTCCTGCTTCCACCGTCAGCATGCACTTCTCTGGCACCGTTACATGCTACCATCTCCCCCCAATCTATACATCACATACATTGAATAAACCCCGTTTTCTCTCATTCCCCCCTTTGATTCTTAATCAACCTTCAGAATCAACAGACTACTTGGTTTTTCAATTAATTATACCCAAAAATAAACTCATAACAATTAGGGCCCCTCCGTCTGCTGTTTGCCTTATTGTTTTTCCAGTACACGCATCACACCTAAACCAGAAAGGATAAACAACGGTCAGGGAGGAGAGAGAGAGAGAGAAAGAGAGAGACACAGATTCGCAACTTTCCAGACAACACACCTAAACCCTTTGGCCCCCCCTACTTAGGTACACCCCACGTCAAATCAGAGCGCTCCCTTCCCTCTTACAGTACACTCCCCATCTTGGGCCGGTCCCGTCTTCTAGGGCAAGGGCCCCTTTCAGTGACGGCTCCTTTCCTGAGCTGGTCCCCGTTCCAGGGCGCGGGCCCCTAGACAAAAATGTCTCCCCTGGTCTGCTACTGCTCAGTGCTCTGGCTGTCCTCTCCACATCTGATCTCCCACCGCCGCCATCTCCTCTCTCTCGTCGTGGATGATCTGTGTACCAGGCTGCGGTGCCTGGCCCCTGCTGCTTCCTCCTCCTCCAGTCTGTCTCCTGGTCGTCTCCACTGCGGTCGGACATCTCCAGACCCTAAAAGCAGAAAACAACACCAGCAGTTTTCTGTACACTCGACCCTTGTGTTTGCTATTAGTCTACGACCTTCTCCACACCCATATCTGTCCCTGTCTGTTGTCTTCCGTCGTGACACCAGCAGCTAACCGATTCCCACTTCCGTCGCCCTATCTCTTCATCCCAGTTTGACCCCCAGCGCGCGGCAGTTCTTCTGGTGACGTGTCGTCTGAAGACTCTGCCTATTTATTAGGTGTGAGAAAGCCCCACTAGAATTCAAACTCCCTCTTTATTCCATAATTAACCCATTCAAATAACTGCACCTCCTCCCTCTGTGCAATTCTTATTTAATCCATTGTATGATTAAACTCTATTTAATTAACCTGTATATCAATATTATTATTATAATAGATCTACCCTCTCCCAGTAGATTCTAAACTTGAATCACTCCCCCACCCCGCCACTAGATGGTAGTACAGACCTATCTTCAAAAATGTGCCTGCATTATCCCACTGTCCCCCCTAGATGGTGGCAAAACTCTGTCTAGAGTATTCTAGCTGACGTCACTCTCTGACTCTAATCCGTTAGCCTCCTCGTGGCTCTGCGGCCATCTTGTCTTGGTGCAAATTTGTTGACATTTCCTCTCATTTTATCTCATCCTCCTCGTGGCTCCTTGCGGCCATCTTGTCTCGCTCATAATGGCTACTCTCTCAAACAAACGGCCGCTGCCCTCCTTTTTCAAGGCCTAACAACAAAACAACTGTCTCTTAGAGTCTCGTCGGCCAAACAGGTCATAATGATGTCTGCAGGTCACATGACAATAGATGATCTACTAAACATGCAAGTACTGAACAGGTCAAACATAGACTGAATGCCAAATGACGGTAGGTCTGAAAAACATAGGTAGATTCTCCCAACTCACAGACCCACGTTCCCGCCTCCTTGCGAGGAAAACAACCCTTATATTACAGACCAAGAAAAATGGAATTAACCCCTTAGAACACTGCCTTCCTTCACCGGCCCGTTTGTTTTTCATTCCCTGTAGATAAAACCCATCTCGGTTTTTCTAAACAAAAACCGTGCCGCTCTGCTCATATTATTACAGCTGGCTTCTCTGTCGCTACTTATTTACGGATGCACTATCTGTTTGTTTTTATTTGGCTTAAAAGATCAAAACAACCGTGTGTGCACAGTGAACTCACATCTTTCTCCTGATCGCTGTTTCTCCTACAGCGCTGGTTCGCCTCCTGACCGCTCGACTCTGCGCTCTCTCAGGGCTGACCGGCCTTGCTTCGATCATGATTCTCCCACACACGTTGACTGTCGTTCACTGTCGTCCCATTGAAAAGTATTTTTCCGTTGTTCTTATCTCTTGCAAATCCGGCTGTCATCGGCAACCAACTGTCAATCTGGCCAGTATCACGTCTTCTTGTGTTATCCTCTCTCCATCCAATTCCTCTGCGTTGTGTAATTTTAAATGGTCCTGACGTCTCATATACTGGCTGATACAATCCTTATCTCTCCCCGTTAGTGTGATCCGTAACCATAATAATTCTCAACCTCCGTAAGAATTCGACACTTTGACACAGCGTAATACCTTACAAGGAGAAGCGTTGTTTATTGATATAAACAGAAGCCTCAGCTCAGATGTTAACAGATTGTATTGTCCTTGAAAAGTCTATTCTAATGATCTTTCGGTGTGTTCAGTCTATCGTCCTCCTGCTATTCAGTCCGATAGTGGTCAGGCCTGGTCGTTAGCCAAGACCATCCTCGTGGTAGCTGAAGCTAATAATGATGTGGCATCCTTCCCCCCCCCCCCCCCCCCCCTCTCCGTGATGAGAGGAGAGAGTGTCTTCTGTGTGATCTCAGTCCTAGTCGCTCTTGGTCTGCCTTACACCCGGAAAACACTGTTCGACTTATAGATCTTCGTCATAGCAACGACGGCCCCCGCCCCTCTCCTGGTTGTCATGTGCCGCGCTGTCATGACAACTGCTAATAACCTTTCACACATTTCAAAACGTTTCATTACTATTTCATTAAGATGAACCTCTCTCCGCCCTGCTCTCTGGGCCCACACTCGCTCTTATCAATGTGTTCTTACAAGGAATGTCAACATTCGGCCCTGCTCAGTGTGGTGCTCACAATCACCCTGCTCTACTGAACCACCGTCTCCTGCTTCCACCGCCAGCATGCACTTCGACCTCTCTGGCACCGTTACATGCTACCATCTCCCCCCAATCTATACATCACATACATTGAATAAACCCCGTTTTCTCTCAGCCTCGACTCCCTACACCAAGACCTCAGCGATCATAGGAAAGACACAGAGGAGGAAATCTGCGGTCTGAAAGAAAAGCTGGACGACTTGGAAAACAGAGGGAGAAGAAGGAATCTGCGACTGGTGGGATTCCCAGAAGGTGTGGAGGGGAAAAACTCTATCGATTTCCTACAAGAATGGCTCCCCAAAATACTGGACCTGGACACCGGGCATCCCATTGAGATAGAGCGGGCTCACCGTACACTCCAACGCCGTCCCGAAGAGGGCAGCCTCCCCCGAGCCATAGTGATCCAGCTACTCCGCTTCACCGATGTGACGAGAATCCTGGACGCGGCGTGGAAGAAGAAATCACTGGCATACGGTAATTCTACTATCAAGATCTTCAAGGATATGTCCACGGCCCTCTACAAAAAGAGAAAAGCCTTCATGCCGTTGAAGAAGAAGCTACACGAGAACAACGTCTCCTTCAGGCTACTCCACCCCACCAACCTGAGCTTGGAGCTGCCGGAGGGCAGACGCACCTTTAACTCACCGGGGTCGGCAGAGATGTATCTCTCTACGACAAACAGTTCAAAAGATACAAAAAGGGGGCGCGGCCTAAGGATCAAAGGTTAATCCCCCCCCCTAGGGGCGGCTAGGTGGTGTAGTGGGCAAGCGCAAGGCGCTCGCCACCAATGCAGGAGACGCTGGGTTCGAGCCCAGCTCTCCGCATTGCTATAAGCTTGGCTGGTCGTTCATACTAACACAATTGGCAGTGTTAGGGGTGGGAAAGCTGATGGGTGGGGATCGGACGTTGTGGACAGCGACTCCTACAGGTCGGTTGGTGCGCCTGCGCAGCAGAATCAGGAAGCGACAGGGGCGGCGTGTCCCTCCCACGCAGACCCCCGCCGCTGAGAGATCGCGCTGTGCAGGTGAAAAGATGCGACGGCTGCTTCCTCAAGTACCGGAGGGGACACATGATGTAAGGCTTCGTCCACATTGCAGCCGGCTTGTGGGAGGCATGGCCTAACAGCATTCGAGACAGGGGAGGGTAGAATTGGACGATACGAAATTGGGATGGGAGAAAAATAGAAAATGGGAGAAAAAGTTAATAAATTAAATAAATAAAAAAACATGAATCCCCTGAGAGGTCATGGCTAGGTCATGGCAGTACTGAGTTGATTAACACCTCCCTCTGAGTCATGCACACCTGCTAGCCTTAATTGATTTAAATCTTAATTGATTCAAATCCTAAGTGACACAAATCTATCCCCAATGCATTTCAATGAGGCTGCGCTTCCTTCACTCTCACGATAATTAAAGCTAAACGATAAGAGATGAAGCTTAGTTATTTTAATATGAGCACTTGAGTAACTTCATGAACGGTTATGTGCCGTCGACAATTTCGTCGACAATTGTGGCCTGTGTGGCGATCGGAAAACAAGGGAAGGAACGGTGAAATCACAGATTTAAGCTAGAGTGGAGAATCCATTAGTGTGTATGTGGAGGATGACTGTCAAAGAAATGGCCATAAGTTGAGATAGAAATGTCCAATTCCATTTATTTTTCTTTTGAGAGAGCGAGGGCACAGTCGTGTCATGGTTTTTGTGTGTTGTTTTTATATCTATGTCCAAATTTTAGATCACTGTCGCAATTTACAAAAGGTGACGGTAAAACAAAAAAATTCAGTTTCTACACTCTAGTTATTTACATTCCGCCATTCATTCCTATGGACCAAAACTGCCCGTTTAGAGTCGATTTGTAGCCAAACGGTGCGGTGAAACTTTCCAAAAAGTAATAGCAACTTGAGTTGGACCAAGCCGGTCGTTTTGATACCTTACACTTGTGTGTGGTGTTACTCGCAAAGGAACCTGTCAACCTGGGTTAAACCTTTAAGTGGTTGGCCCCTACAGCGTGGCCCCTACAGTGTGGCCCCTACAGCTGCTTTTGAACAGTCAGTCCCGCTAGTGCCCCCTGTGGTTTACGGTCAAACGTGTCTCCTCCAGGCACGGTCAAGCCCTGCTCTTGCTAAGGAACCTGTCAACCTGGCCTAAAGGAGCAATCCTCCTCGAGGAGTGGATGTCTCCTCGTATGCCAGTGGTCACGCGGCATACCAGACGCCCCCCCCCCCCCCCCCCCCCCCATCCCCCCCCGCCTGGTACACCAGTTATAGAGGTGCGGCCTCCACCTATTGTTTTTCCCTTTTTCCATGCGCTGATGATATGTCTTGGAACGCACAGGGAACCTCGGGGCTACCAGTCAACGGTTCGTTAGAATGTAAAACATGGTGGCCCTGACGGTGGTGTCACAAACAACGCCTGTGGAGGACATGTATGCTGCAGCTTTGTGGTCCTCGCCAGGTCCCTTGGTCTGGATCTATCTCGTGGACCTGACAGAGAGCCCTGTTTCTCATGCGGTCCATGGGGCTGGAACCCCCTCTGCATCCCGTCGCTAGGTAACGGGCGGGATGCACGGTGAGGTAGATGGGGGATTTTTCAGCACGGTCTACTCACCTTGTACATTTCTTGGGTGCTGCGCCCTTTTTTCGCATATTTGATGTTCTATCCCTCCGCTCCTCGTTAGGACAAGTGTGAGGGCCAGGAACCTCCCCATTTTCTGATGGTCGTAAAGGGGACCTCAGGGGGTACATTTATCGGGGCTACGCACCTTGCTCCGCTCGTTGTCCAACAGGGCGAGCAAGACGCGCAGCCAGTAACGAAATATAACGAAGGTTATCCTATAACCCTAGTTATATGATTACTGGCAAGCGTCTTGCTTTGCGGCCCTGAGGACCCCTGACTGTTTTTCTAATGAAATTCAGACTCGGAAGGGGGAGCACAGCCACGCCACAGGGTTATATACGTAGCCAGAAGTGGGCGTGGCTGGATAGATGTGAGGTGCATGAGGAATACTTTCAATGTATACAATAGGTATAAACGAGTTAGTCCAACAGGGCGAGCAAGACGCTTTGCCAGTAATCATATAACTAGGGTTATAGGATAACCTTCGGTTTTAGTTTTATTTTTGGTCACAAGTACAATGAGATTTGTAATTTACAGTAAAATACATACATTCTGGACATAACTTTGTTGGCATGGTTTATAATATAAAAAATATATATTAAAAAAGCCACCAGTGACCCCAACCCTTGTATGCCTTGGGACTTGTGATGTTGATTACTGTTAAAAAAAAAAATATATATATATATATATATATATATATATATATATATATATATATATATATATATACATATATATATATTTGTAAAGACCACATCAGAAGGAGTAGCCTATTTTTGTCAATTTCGGGGAATGAGTGTCTTTTTCTATAGTAGGCTTACTCTTACTCCAGAAATAACACTGGGTTATTTTACTTGATACGTCTCTACTATTTAATTTTCTTCCTGAATTCAAATTCACGTGAAAATCATCCCTTCTGATGGAGAGAAGCCTCCTCACAGGAAATAGAAGCAGTAACGTTCCGGTCTGCGTCTATGCTTTTACCAACGCGTTCGTGTTTCCGGGTTCCCGTTTTGCGCTCTGATTGGCCAGGTCATGTGACATGTGCGCCAATCGTGGGACGGCAAGTTCTGCGCCTATTTCCGGGTCGAACAGCCTGCAAACTACCTAACGCCTAGTTTATCACTGGTTAAGCTTAGGCGACTCTTTCGCAGTTGGTTAAGGTTAGAGTTTGGAATCAGGGCAGGCGTTCTATCGCCCTGCTCTAAGACAAACTCTAACCTTAACCAACTTCGAAAGAGCGCCTAAGCTTAACCAGTGTAGAAACTTGCGGTCCCACGATTGGGCGTACATGTCACATGACCTGGCCAATCAGAGACGCAGAAACACGAAGCTTTGCCTCTCATGTACAGGAGGTGTGTCTCGGTTGGGATCACCACTGGTACACACACTGGCGCCGCTCTGATGGCTGCCTTTCTGATCGCTCCGACGAGACTGTGCTTTATTTTGTTAATTTTTATAGTATTAGGAGTTTTATTTGCACCAACTGTTGGTGCATTATATGTGTATGACCGTCAGTCAATCATTGACATTGGATTAAGAAAAACTTACCGTTTGGATTGCTCTCTGGATCGGATCGCTGAACAGCAGAAATGGCCCGCCGAGATCCTTTGTTATGCCGGCCATGGCCAAGACGCCAAGAAGCCGCCGCGAAGACGAGGAAAGAGAGCCGGGGTCCGGAACAGACTGAGGTCCAAACGACACAGAACCACATTGCCCAGCATATTGTTGGCCAATGTGCAATCGATAGGAAACAAATTGGACGACATCAGAGCAAGGATCCAATTCCAGAGGGACATTCGGGATTGTAACGTCCTCTGTTTCACAGAAACTTGGCTGAGTCCAGATGTCCCGAACCACGCAATAGAACCGGCAGACCATTTCTTCGTTCTCCGCAAAGACCGGACGGCAGAAGAGTCATTAAAGAAGAAAGGAGGCGGCATTGCCTTCATGATAAACAAGGAGTGGTGCGATGTAGGCAACACAAAGGAAATGTCTAACCACTGCTCCCCAGACCTGGAGTTTATCACGATAAAATGTCGACCCTTCTTCCTCCCAAGAGAGTTAACGTCCATCATCCTCATCGGAGTGTACATTCCACCACACGCGAACACTGAGGTCGCACTTTCAAAACTTCACGACGAGGTAAACAAACTCCAGGCAGCTAACGTTGACGCGGCCATTTTGGTCTTGGGGGATTTCAACAGCGCGCGTCTTAAAAAGGTGCTGCCGAATTTCTATCAGCATGTGACCTGTCCCACCAGAGGCGAGAACATATTAGACCATGTATACTCGCAATTTAAGAATGGGTACAAGTCACAGGCTCTTAGTCCATTCGGTAAAAGCGATCACGCCGCAATTTTTCTTTTGCCTAAGTACAAACAGAGTCTCAAGCGAACGCCGGTGGTCTCGCGAGAGGTTACGCGTTGGGCCGTGACGTCAGTGGAGTCACTCCAAGCAGTGCTGGGAAGCACAGAATGGAGTGTATTCCGTGATAACACAGCCAATATTAACGAATACACCGAAACGGTGATTGACTATGTCTGTACTCAGGTAGAAGTAATAATCCCCACCACCAAAATTAATATCTACCCAAATCAAAAGCCCTGGGTAGACAAATCCGTCCGTGAGGCTCTGAAAGTGCGCACATCAGCATACAACACCGGGCTGGTGACAGGCAACATGGAAGAACACAAGATGGCAAGATACAACGTCAGGAGAGCAGTAATAGAGGCAAAACGGCGTTACAGGGATAAAGTTGAACTTCAGTTTGAACAGGCTGACTCTAGAGGCATGTGGCAGGGCCTCAGAACAATGACAGACTACAAAGGAACCCCCCTCAAACTGAACAGTGACATCTCCTTAGCAAATGATCTCAACTCCTTCTATGCGAGGTTTGAGGCTGTGAATAACAACACCAGCCTACAAACCACGGCAATGGGGGGGGGGGGGGGGTCTGCTGATGGAGACTCAGTGTTCAGGGTAACAGAGCATGAGGTGAGACGGATCTTTAAAAAAGTGGATATCAGGAAGGCAGCAGGACCGGACGGCATCCCCGGCCGCGTCCTAAAAGTCTGTGCCGACCAACTGGCCCCGGTATTCACTGACATCTTCAACCTGTCCTTGGAACAGGCCGTCATCCCCACCTGTCTGAAGAAGTCCACCATCATCCCTGTACCCAAAAAATCTACGCCCGCTTGCCTCAACGACTACCGCCCTGTAGCCCTCACCTCCATAGCCATGAAGTGCTTTGAGAAGCTAGTGAAGGGCTACATCTGTTCCTCCCTCCCCATCAACCTGGACCCTCTGCAATTTGCATATCGCCCCAACAGGTCCACGGAGGACGCCATAGCCCATGTGCTGCACACAGCAGCATCACATCTGGACAAGAGGAAGGGGAACTATGTGAGAATGCTGTTCATCGACTACAGCTCAGCATTCAATACCATAGTCCCCTCCAAACTCATAGCCAAGCTCAGGGACCTGGGCTTGAACTATGACCTGTGCCAGTGGGTCCTGGACTTCCTGACGGGCAGACCCCAGGTGGTAAGAGCCGGCAACTGCACCTCCTCATCCATCACGCTCAACATAGGGGCCCCCCAGGGCTGTGTTCTGAGCCCCCTCCTCTACTCCCTGTACACACATGACTGCGTAGCACAGCGGAACAACAACACCATCATCAAATTTGCTGATGACACAGTAGTGGTGGGCCTGATCTCTGCCAACGACGAAAGGGCCTACCTGGAAGAGGTAGAGAACCTGTCACAGTGGTGTCAGGAGAACTGCCTCTCCCTGAACGTCAGCAAAACAAAAGAGATGATTGTGGACTTCAGGAGGTCGGGGGTCAAGGACTACAGCCCCCTCAGCATCGACGGGGCACCAGTTGAGAGAGTGAACAGTTTCAAGTACCTCGGAGCCCACATATCCGAGGACTTGACATGGACCACACACATTGACAGTGTTGTGAAGAAGGCACGACAACGCCTCTACTTCCTCAGGCGCCTAAGGAAGTTCCAAGTCAGTCAGAAGATCCTTAGGAACTTCTACTCATGTACAATAGAGAGCATCCTGACCGGCAACATCACCTCCTGGTTTGGGAATAGCACTGCACAAGACCGTAGCAGACTACAAAGAGTGACACGTTCAGCCGAACGCACAATTAGAGGGGGGCTTCCCACCCTCCAGAACATTTACAACAAGCGGTGCAAGGGGAAGGCTAAGAGAATTATTAAGGACTCGAGCCACCCGAACAACTGCCTCTTTGAACTGCTGCCGTCAGGCAAGCGATACCGGAGTCTTATGGCGAGCACAGAAAGACTCAGAAGGAGCTTCTATCCCCAGGCCATCAGGCTGCTAAACGAACAATAATCGCTAAACGAACAATAATCACTATGCAACAACCATCAAATGCACACAGCACACACACCCACACGCACACACTCACTCAAACAAACAACACACTGCAGCACCCACTCTCCACACTTTAGATCACACAAACACACTTACACTTTATATTTATTGATAAAGGATTTGCACTACAACTCGTACACCTACTGTGAATTGTACCTAAACTGCACCTCGTCCATTTATGCCTTGCACTATATAGTATTGTATATTAGTACACTGCACAGTATTGTATATTGTATGGTAACTACGTCTACGAACATTGTACATATGTCTAAACTGAACACTGTGACCTCTTTTTTTACTTCTAATTTTTACTATGTTTTTATTTCATACTTATCTTGTCATGCACAGTCTCTGGAGCGCAACAGTAAGAAGCATTTTGTACAAAAGTATTCTGTACTTCTGTATGACAACTATTAAAGAAACTTGAAACTTGTATAAGCATAGATATATATAGAACATATATATCTATGGGTAAAAGCAATCAGGCTTCCGGTCTACATGTGAGAGTCCCGCCCCTTCCGGTCTCCATGTGAGAGTCCCGCCCCTTCCGGGCTACATGTGATAGTACCGCCCCTTCCGGTCTACATGTGAGAGTCCCGCCCCTTCCGGTCTACATGTGAGAGTCCCGCCCCACTCCTCTGTGCCATCTTGTGTTGAGCTGGAACAAAAAAAAAAAGGACTTAGATTTATATAAAAAGACAAGGACGAGGTATAAATGACAAACTGTGCGCCTAGAATTTGCCAAAAGGATTGATGTGACGACGCGATGTCTGGAAGAGGGGAGCCGCGGAAAACACACCATCAGCCACACCCCGTAGAGACAGCTCCCGTTAGCTAGATAGTTAGCCGAGGGAGCTAACAGCTAACAGCTACCGTTAACTAGAGAGTTAGCCGAGGGAGCTAAGCTAACAGCTAACGTTAGCTAGAGAGTTAGCCGAGGGAGCTAAGCTAACAGCTAACGTTAGCTAGAGAGTTAGCCGAGGGAGCTAACAGCTAACGTTAGCTAGAGAGTTAGCCGAGGGAGCTAAGCTAGCCAATTAGCCGAAGTAAAAGTAGTTAGCCTGCTAAGATAGAGCTAGCGATTCAAGTCGGGAAGGGAACGGATCATATCTAATTGATTGTACCCCTGGAGTCTCATATGGACCTCTGGACACCGGTGACACCGGACAGAACCTCGACCTGAGCCCCCGGTGAAGAGACGCCAACCAGCCGCGGTAAGAACCACTGCTAGCTGCTAGCTGAACCCAGTTAGCTGGGGTACCAGCCTGTCTGATGGTGCTGAACCCAGTTAGCTGGGGTACCAGCCTGTCTGATGATGCTGAACCCAGTTAGCTGGGGTACCAGCCTGTCTGATGATGCTGAACCCAGTTAGCTGGGGTACCAGCCTGTCTGATGATGCTGAACCCAGTTAGCTGGGGTACCAGCCTGTCTGATGATGCTGAACCCAGTTAGCTGGGGTACCAGCCTGTCTGATGATGCTGAACCCAGTTAGCTGGGGTACCAGCCTGTCTGATGATGCTGAACCCAGTTAGCTGGGGTACCAGCCTGTCTGATGATGCTGAACCCAGTTAGCTGGGGTACCAGCCTGTCTGATGATGCTGAACCCAGTTAGCTGGGGTACCAGCCTGTCTGATGATGCTGAACCCAGTTAGCTGGGGTACCAGCCTGTCTGATGATGCTGAACCCAGTTAGCTGGGGTACCAGCCTGTCTGATGATGCTGAACCCAGTTAGCTGGGGTACCAGCCTGTCTGATGATGCTGAACCCTGCAAAAGTAGCTAGCTGAGTTAGGGGGGGGGGGGGGACATGTGTCGGTTTATGCCTCCAGCTTGTTATAACGCGAGCTAACCGTTCGTTACCGATACCGTTAACTCATCGCGCTGGTTCACTAACATTGCATAATGGTCTAACAACGTAACAGTACTGATGTGATGCCGGGTCCAAGTCAACAACATTAGCCACCGGGCAAATACTTATATTATTGGTCTTTGACACATCGTATTTCAAGACTTTCAGATGTGATCAAGATTGATTGGCTGTCGTCGCTGCGTTACTGACAAATGTAACGTTGCATCTCGGAACATAATAACTGCATCCTTTCTAAATGTAACGTTGCATCTCGGAACATAATAACTGCATCCTTTCTAAATGTAACGTTGCATCTCGGAACATAATAACTGCATCCTTTCTAAATGTAACGTTGCATCTCGGAACATAATAACTGCATCCTTTCTAAATGTAACGTTGCATCTCGGAACATAATAACTGCATCCTTTCTAAATGTAACGTTGCATCTCGGAACATAATAACTGCATCCTTTCTAAATGTAACGTTGCATCTCGGAACATAATAACTGCATCCTTTCTAAATGTAACGTTGCATCTCGGAACATAATAACTGCATCTCAGAACATAACTGCATCCTTTCTCTGGTGTCTTGCGATTTTGTTCTGGGACAGGAAGTCCAGAGTTCCACGCATGCGTGATGTCATCATCATTATCCCCCTGAGCTAAAATCAAGGCCACACTCAGCTTTGGGTGGATTTGATGTCGTGGCCTGGGCTGGGAGCCTTCTTTGATTTGAGATGATCTTGAGTCGGTGGAAAGCCTCTCGCTACAGTCAAAAAGGGACTAGTCCAGTCGTAAATCAACACGGCACAGTTTGCTTGGCTAGATGACGGTGCATGAAGCACGTCTGACAACAGCATGTTGAGATTCTTTTTTGGGGTGTGTGTGCTTCTGTTTTGATATCATTGTGCTGTGAGATGAGAACGAGGTTTTGAGCTGTTGGTTGGTTCCCTCCGACACCCCTACGTACCACTTTAACAACTCATTTAGAGCACAGGGTTGTCAGTAGTTTGTGGGTTGAGTGCCTTGCTCAAGCGCACTAAGAAGGCAGATGTGTCGGGGCACCATGAGACGACGCCCTCAAGTTGCCAGCTCACAGCTAGGATGCACTGTCGGTGCCGGGGCTCAAACCGGCAGCGCTCTCCCGGGCCGTGCTGCCACCTCAGGCCTTCAGCCACCGGGCAGCGCTCTCCTGGGCCGTGCTGCCACCTCAGGCCTTCAGCCACCGGGCAGCGCTCTCCTGGGCCGTGCTGCCACCTCAGTCCTTCAGCCACCGGGCAGCGCTCTCCTGGGCCGTGCTGCCACCTCAGTCCTTCAGCCAGTGGGCACAGTGGGCACTCTCTCCCGGGCCGTGCTGCCACCTCAGTCCTTCAGCCAGTGGGCACAGTGGGCAGCTCTCCCGGGCCGTGCTGCCACCTCAGGCCTTCAGCCAGTGGGCACAGTGGGCAGCTCTCCCAGGCCGTGCTGCCACCTCAGGCCTTCAGCCAGTGGGCACAGTGGGCAGGGCTCTCCCGGGCCGTGCTGCCACCTCAGGCCTTCAGCCAGTGGGCACAGTGGGCAGGGCTCTCCCGGGCCGTGCTGCCACCTCAGTCCTTCAGCCAGTGGGCACAGTGGGCAGCTCTCCCGGGCCGTGCTGCCACCTCAGTCCTTCAGCCAGTGGGCACAGTGGGCACTCTCTCCCGGGCCGTGCTGCCACCTCAGGCCTTCAGCCAGTGGGCACAGTGGGCACTCTCTCCCGGGCCGTGCTGCCACCTCAGGCCTTCAGCCAGTGGGCACAGTGGGCACTCTCTCCCGGGCCGTGCTGCCACCTCAGGCCTTCAGCCAGTGGGCACAGTGGGCACTCTCTCCCGGGCCGTGCTGCCACCTCAGGCCTTCAGCCAGTGGGCACAGTGGGCACTCTCTCCCGGGCCGTGCTGCCACCTCAGGCCTTCAGCCAGTGGGCACAGTGGGCACTCTCTCCCGGGCCGTGCTGCCACCTCAGGCCTTCAGCCAGTGGGCACAGTGGGCACTCTCTCCCGGGCCGTGCTGCCACCTCAGGCCTTCAGCCAGTGGGCACAGTGGGCAGCTGCCACCTCAGCAGCTGAGGCTGGAGTCATGTTGATATTACCGTTACAGCAGCAGTAGTCATTATCACTTCTGTGTGCTGCCGTATGAAACGTATCATATCTCATGCTGATATTCATTACCCCTTTACATTTAAAAACATTTCTGCCAAAAATACCAGATGCCTTTAAATATGCCTAATTAATTTACCTTTTTGGTTTTTATTGTCATTATTTTCTTTAGAAATTAATAAATGGGCAAATTGCCAGTAAGCTAGGTTGACGTGTTTGCTTTGGATTCCTTGTGATCTCTAGTTACGTACGATGCCGTAAAATATAGCAAAACTGTGGACTGTGGAGCCATAACGTAGCGCTTTTATCCAAACTTATGCCACACATTCACACACCGACAGTGGAGACAACCGTGCGAGGTGCCAACCTGCTCATCGGGAGCAGTTAGGGGTTAAGTGTCTTGCTCAAGGACACTTTGACACGCTGCCCGGGAGGAGCTGGAATCAAACCAGGATCCTTCCGATTACCAGATGACTGCTCTACCTCCTGAGCCACTGTCTATTGTCTAACCTTCTGATTACCAGATGACTGCTCTACCTCCTGAGCCACTGTCTATTGTCTAACCTTCTGATTACCAGATGACTGCTCTACCTCCTGAGCCACTGTCTATTGTCTAACCTTCTGATTACCAGATGACTGCTCTACCTCCTGAGCCACTGTCTATTGTCTAACCTTCTGATTACCAGATGACTGCTCTACCTCCTGAGCCACTGTCTATTGTCTAACCTTCTGATTACCAGATGACTGCTCTACCTCCTGAGCCACTGTCTATTGTCTAACCTTCTGATTACCAGATGACTGCTCTACCTCCTGAGCCACTGTCTATTGTCTAACCTTCTGATTACCAGATGACTGCTCTACCTCCTGAGCCACTGTCTATTGTCTAACCTTCTGATTACCAGATGACTGCTCTACCTCCTGAGCCACTGTCTATTGTCTAACCTTCTGATTACCAGATGACTGCTCTACCTCCTGAGCCACTGTCTATTGTCTAACCTTCTGATTACCAGATGACTGCTCTACCTCCTGAGCCACTGTCTATTGTCTAACCTTCTGATTACCAGATGACTGCTCTACCTCCTGAGCCACTGTCTATTGTCTAACCTTCTGATTACCAGATGACTGCTCTACCTCCTGAGTAGGCCTGCCGCGATAAGCAATAAATCGATTAATTGCCGCGATAATTAAAATGAATGCAATGATTTTGACGGGCGCGATTAATTGCTATTTGCGCGTTTGTTTTAATGAGGCGGACCCAGTGCCCCTTGTCAGTCACTGTCCGTGTTGGGAGGCGGGCCGCTGGCTTTACTACAGAGCACAGCACAGGAGCTCCGTGGGGCTAACGTTACCCCTCATTGTGTCTATTCTACTAGCATTAACGTTACTCATACAAACAGAGTAAACACAGTTATCAATCAATCAATAACAACATTAACGAGACCCTCGTTGTGTCTATTCTGCTAACGCTAACGTTACCTCTCATTGTGTCTATTCTACAAGCGTTAACGTTAGCTGTAACGTTACCAGTCGCGTCTATTTGCTAACGTTAGCATTAGGTAATAACCGGTTTAAAATGGATGGTGATTACCTCACGTTGTGTCTATTCTACTAGCATTAACGTTACTCATACAAACAATCAATAGCGAGTTATATTGATCACGCTATGTACGATAGCCATGCTAAAACGCTAGCACAACATTAGCACCTAACCTAACAACAAGCCTTAACAAGTCAGCGATCTTTTTGCGAGACTAAACTCTCCGCTCGGTGGCAAATTGTGTTGATGTCGGTTTTGTTTAATCAATAAATGAGGCAGAATACACAGTGACTGTATCCTTTGTTTATTGCACTTGTGCCTGCTGCAAACATAATGCTTATGAAATCCTAGAGACGCGTCTCTATTCTGACCAATCAGTGGTCTGCAGTGTTTCACGTGACTTTTCTGGTACCCAAAGTACCTGATAATCGCAACAATACTTCCGGTCCGGTCGGTGGGCTTCAAAATAAAAGTCTAAAACACCGGAAAAGACGGAGCGGTGGGCTTCAAAATAAAAGTTTTGGGAAATAAATTTCTCCAAAAAAAAAAATTCTCTAACCGGTCGCAATAATATCGCTTATCGCGATATTTTCGGGGGCAATTAATCGCCCAGCAAAATGTGTTATCGTGGCAGGCCTACTCCTGAGCCACTGTCTATTGTCTAACCTTCTGATTACCAGATGACTGCTCTACCTCCTGAGCCACTGTCTATTGTCTAACCTTCTGATTACCAGATGACTGCTCTACCTCCTGAGCCACTGTCTATTGTCTAACCTTCTGATTACCAGATGACTGCTCTACCTCCTGAGCCACTGTCTATTGTCTAACCTTCTGATTACCAGATGGCTGCTCTACCTCCTGAGCCACTGTCTATTGTCTAACCTTCTGATTACCAGATGACTGCTCTACCTCCTGAGCCACTGTCTATTGTCTAACCTTCTGATTACCAGATGACTGCTCTACCTCCTGAGCCACTGTCTATTGTCTAACCTTCTGATTACCAGATGACTGCTCTACCTCCTGAGCCACTGTCTATTGTCTAACCTTCTGATTACCAGATGACTGCTCTACCTCCTGAGCCACTGTCTATTGTCTAACCTTCTGATTACCAGATGACTGCTCTACCTCCTGAGCCACTGTCTATTGTCTAACCTTCTGATTACCAGATGACTGCTCTACCTCCTGAGCCACTGTCTATTGTCTAACCTTCTGATTACCAGATGACTGCTCTACCTCCTGAGCCACTGTCTATTGTCTAACCTTCTGATTACCAGATGACTGCTCTACCTCCTGAGCCACTGTCTATTGTCTAACCTTCTGATTACCAGATGACTGCTCTACCTCCTGAGCCACTGTCTATTGTCTAACCTTCTGATTACCAGATGACTGCTCTACCTCCTGAGCCACTGTCAGCCCTTGATTCTGACGTATACAAAAGTAAAGATGCAATTAAAGTTTAGTCTGTATTAGGGATGGGCATTTTAAAGAAAAATCCAGATCGATTGATCGCATGCTATATTCGAGTGATTTTTTTTCACATAAAAAATTATAATTTCGATTTCGATTTGTCATAGCTACGAGTAATTGCGTACTCCCGCCCATCCCTACCCTGTATGCTGTATGGCCTGTAGAAGGCAGCTGAAGGCCTGTCATGTCTGCTTTTTGTGTAATAAACAGGTCCCGCTCCTCCCGGGCTGTGTTCTTGAGCGAGACACTTGACCCCTAACTAACTATATCTATTAGGGATGGGCAAGAGGAACATGTTCCCAGTTCAAGTACTCTCATGAATTACTCAAGTAGTGCTCAAGCAATGGTTTGGGAAATCTATTTTTAGAAACGCATCTTAAAGCACATGGCAGCAGCAATAATGAGATATTGTGTGGAGTCACACACAAACACGCTACCGATTTGTATTATGTTTCACTCCAGGGACATGACATAACGTACATAGCAATATACCCGATGCTTAACCCTTTCACTGCCACACGACACACCCTTTACTATCACTTGTGTGATAGTAAAGGGCGAACCTTCTGTATCACAGTGAAAGGGTTAACCGGCTGTCGTGTGGCAGTGAAAGGGTTAATGCACATCAGGGTTCGCACTAGGGCTGCAACGATTAGTTAGTGGTTAACATACCGTTGTATTCGTTCGGTACACAGCCGTACTGAACCTAAGGTCCAGTTCTGAAAAGAAGAAGAAAGCTGCAGGACTACAGCGATGCACTACAGCGATGCACGAGCAAGCACCCTGGAACCGTGATGACAGATCATGGGTAAGTTTGAGCTAGTTAGCCATAGTATTGCAATGTTGGACAACAGGGTGACATTCACAGGTGTGCAGACTTGAGCACGTGAGGTAAAACATGCACTGGAGCCCGGAGAAGTCGCCGCGCCCACAGGAAGCAGAGATGGAGGGTGTGACAGAAATAATCGTTAGATTAGTCGACTACCAAATAATCGTTAGTTGCAGCCCTAGTTCGCACAAGGTCCTTAAAGTGCTTGATTTTTGACCCAAAAAAAAATCAAGGCCTGGAATTTCTTGAACAGCCAATTTTTTTACAATGTGCTTAAAAAGTCCTTGCAATTCAAATCAACCATTCGCATTGAATGTTTTGTTCATCCATGATAAAATAGTTCTGAATCAAGAAATTTAAAGTGTAACTAATTGTTGGAAATTGGGTTTAAGCCATAAATATTGGATTTTTTTTCTTCAATAAAAAAAACTGCATTTAAAAGTGAATTGTATCCTTTTAAAATGAAAAATAGTGCTTGGAAAAGTATGTAAGTCCTTGAATTTCACTTAGCAATGTCTGTGGCACTGGGAACCCTGAGTCGGTTACCATTTGTAATAAGTACATGACCTCCACTCTGTCTGCAGCAGGTCTCTCCACTCGGGGAATGGCTTGTCTGTATCAATAGTGTATGAACGCTACGCAAAGTGGGAGACATGTTGTTGGCACAATTTGGAAATGCACAAACGCAAACCGCAGTTTTTATCTCTTCAAGTTCAAGTTTCTTTATTCGTTTATTCTTTATTTATCTCTTAGATACAACTGTCCCAACAATCTTTTTGCCGTAACGTTAAGCGTACTACCCGTGCTCCACAGCTTCCTGCCACACCTCGCACCTTGCAGGGTTTCAGAGTAGGTTTCGTGGCACAAACTTAGCATTCTTGGTGGACGTAAATAAAAACAAATCTAACCGTGCATTCTCAAAATCCATCCGAGTTCAGTTGAACTGGTGAGGTATACTCGAGTAATCAATGACTCGCTGCTCATCCCTAATATCCAGGCCGAGCGAGTAAATTGGCAACTCTGTGTGAATCTACATTTACATTTACATTTACATTTAGTCATTTAGCTGACGCTTTTATCCAAAGCGACTTACAAGTTCTGTACGACAAGCCATCAGGAAGGGCACAACTCTATCAGCTGAGCAACAATGTTCATCAAAGTGTTGAGTGCTACAGTGCAGGTTAGTTTATTAGGACAAGTGCATGACAGTACGGTTAGTTAGGGTTAGATTTTTTTTTTTTTTTTTTTTTTTTTTTTAATTCAGATAATGGTTGAAGAAGTGCGTCTTTAGTCGACGGCGAAAGATTGGACGTGATTCGGCTGTCCTAACTGGGGTGGGTAGTTCATTCCACCATTGTGGGGCAAGGACTGAGAATAGGCGACTTCTCTTTGATGACCCTCCCGGAGCTCGGATAGGAGTAGGTCTGAGGCGGCCAGAAGATGCAGAGCGTAGGGGTATCTATTCTTGTTTTGCACGTGATTGGACTTTTCATCCGTTTTCATCTTTCAATGTTTACAGTGACTCCTAGACAAACTACTAGTTTGAGTACTAAATAATTGAAACGCATTCATTTTAAAATGCACTTTGTGAGAATCGACCACCGTTCTCCATCTCTCCGATCAAAGCCCACAGTAGACACCATTTCCTTAGTGAAAGTGAAAGTGCCTACTTGCTCATATGCGCATAATCAGAGTTAATTATGTTGTTTACATTGCCTATTTTCTATATTTCACTAGAGGTCTGCTCTCCTCTGGGTGATGCTAAAACATCCTGACCCCCTGGCCATGCTAACCACCCCTCTGCTCCTCTAGACCCTGGCCATGCTAACCACCCCTCTGCTCCTCTAGACCCTGGCCATGCTAACCACCCCTCTGCTCCTCTAGACCCTGGCCATGCTAACCACCCCTCTGCTCCTCTAGACCCTGGCCATGCTAACCACCCCTCTGCTCCTCTAGACCCTGGCCATGCTAACCACCCCTCTGCTCCTCTAGACCCTGGCCATGCTAACCACCCCTCTGCTCCTCTAGACCCTGGCCATGCTAACCACCCCTCTGCTCCTCTAGACCCTGGCCATGCTAACCACCCCTCTGCTCCTCTAGACCCTGGCCATGCTAACCACCCCTCTGCTCCTCTAGACCCTGGCCATGCTAACCACCCCTCTGCTCCTCTAGACCCTGGCCATGCTAACCACCCCTCTGCTCCTCTAGACCCTGGCCATGCTAACCACCCCTCTGCTCCTCTAGACCCTGGCCATGCTAACCACCCCTCTGCTCCTCTAGACCCTGGCCATGCTAACCACCCCTCTGCTCCTCTAGACCCTGGCCATGCTAACCACCCCTCTGCTCCTCTAGACCCTGGCCATGCTAACCACCCCTCTGCTCCTCTAGACCCTGGCCATGCTAACCACCCCTCTGCTCCTCTACCTCTAGGCCCTGGCCATGCCCTCCAGTGTGCGGGCGGGCAATCTGAAGGACCCCGAAGTGGCCGAGCTCTTCTACCGCGATGACCCCGAGAAGCTGTTCGCCGACCTCCGTGAGATTGGCCATGGCAGCTTCGGAGCCGTGTACTTTGTGAGTAGGATGTGGAGGAGATAATATCCGTATCGGGATTCATGCATGAAGCGAAAGTGGACTAGGGTTAGACTCACACCAGGATGTTAGACTCACACCAGGATGTTTTAATAGACTCACAGGATGTTTTAATAGACTCACATCAGGATGTTTTTTTTTTTTTTTTATTATCAGGATTATTATCAGGATTATTTTTTTTTATTATCTTTTCCCCTCCTTTTTCCTCCGATTTTCTCCCATCCCAATGTTAGTCGTTATGCCAATTCCCTTCCTGGTCGCTGCGCACTTACCCCCCACAGTCGGTCTGGGAGAGTGGAGGCTATCACGTGCTTCCTCCGACACACGTCTAGCCAATCGACCGCTTCTTTTCACCTGGCAGCGCGGACTCTCACTGAGAGGGTGTAACGTGTGGAAGGATCACACTACCCCCCTTAGATCCTATCCTCGCTGAGCAGGCGCCCCGACCGAACTGTAGGAGTCGCTGTTTACAACGACCCGGACCCACCCCGCCAGCTTCTCCCACCCTCTAATACAGCCAATTGTATTAGTGTGAACGGCCAGCCAAGCTGGTGACAACGCCGGGAGCAGGCGAATCCAGCGTCTCCGGCGTTGGTGACGAACGCAATCTCCCCTACGCCACCTGACCGCCCCACATCAGGATGTTTTAATAGACTCACATCAGGATGTTTAATAGGGTCACACCAGGAGTATATATTTATAAGTTGTTGTTAACACATTGACTGCCAGCCATTGTACCCATCAAAGTACCCAGTCTGCCACCGTTGAAAGCCTATGGAGATGTTTACCTTCTTTGCAGGGCTATAACTTTTAAAATTGTATTGCTATATTGACATTACTATGGCCCATTCAACATCGATTATCTATCGTTCCGGATGTGGGAACGTTATATTTTTTCATTCATACATTGTTGTGTTAATACCGTCTTGAATATAAGTATGTTTATAAGCTTTTCTGCTGTAATTCCAAAAACGCTAGTTATAGGCCCAAACGCATATGATAGATTATCGATTGCCGTTTCTTTCATATACACCAGCGTTTCCGTTAGCCGGTAATTACCGGTATTTGACCGGCAAAATCTGTTGCAGTCCAACATATTTAATCTCTCCGGTCATAATGTCCGGTGAAAATAATTCCCTCTAAACACAATTAGATTATTTGAATTGTATTAAAATAGGCTAAAATTAAATAGCCTAAAGCCAATCATTACATTTGTTTCATCGTTGCTTCACCAAGCAGCCGGTCTAATAATGACATCGCTGTTGTCAGCGCGAGCTGGCTGCTGCTAGATTTACGTGAAGCATCCATCTGCAGACACACAGAACCCACCAACTTTGCCGGCAAGGTGCAGTACTCCAATTCAGCCATTGGCAATTCAGCTGTTGGGTGGGGGGCGCTGCTGAGCGGTCCCCAGACCGGACCTAAAAACACCGCTGCTCTGTGGGTCTGCAGCTCCATGCTTCACGTAAATCTAGCAGCAAGCTCACGCTGACAACAGCGATGTCATTATTAGACCGGCTGCTTGGTGAAGCAACGATGAAACAAATGTAATGATTGTTTCGTTCATCGCATAGGCTATTTAATTTTAGCCTATTTTAATACAATTCAAATAATCTAATTGTGCTTAGAGGGAATTATTTTCACAGGACATTATGACCAGCACCAAGTCGTTGGGAGGTGGAGTCATCACGCAAACCCACGATAATGTTGCCGTCTCTCTCTGCCAAATTTCTCAGTTCTTCGCTTGATATAATTAATACAAATGTCCAATATAACGGAATTCGTTAGCTCATAAAAATGTGATTATAACAGACTGCTGTTTATTAATGTCGGGCAGACTGCCCACCGACACCTCAAGTCGGCAGCAGCACGAAGTCTCGAGGGACTTATTTTATTTGGAATATATTAATGACTGTATATACGCAAAAGTAGCCTAGTTTTAAGTTAAAATATTATAAATGCCTTGATGATGTCATTCTTTATATAGGCCTATCAATTGTTTTTAAGCTCAATAAACTCTGACCGGAATTTATCCCATTGGTCCGGTAGATTGAAATCTACCGGACACTCAGACCTGCAAAAAGAAATTCTAACTGAAACCCTGCTATACACGTTATATTAAAAAATTCAAATGTATATGATCGGTATACATTATGCTTCATCATGCGTGGAGGAAAGGGGGGGCGGGGGTCGTCTATAATTCCTTTATCGTCAGTAACGGCTTTATGTAGTATGGGTTGATATATTGATCAGACTGTTTGCAAACAAAGAAACGCACAATCGGGCTGAAAATAACGTTACTGTCCTCTTACCGTTCGCCGATGAGACTGGAAGAAAAAGATCCCAATTATTTGACGCCAATCGCCTAGATCCATTTCCGGTTTGTATGGCGCAATAAACGCCGAAATCATATTGATTATTGCGTTATGGAACGCCAGTGTTTGTCTGTAGTCCCGTAGCAAGATATTACTGCCGGAGGGATTTCCTCGACGCACAGATCACAACTTCCGGTTTTGAGAGTGTAACTCGCCCGACCATCCACCAGGCGGCGGTATTGAGGCGTTGCAATCTCATTCAGGGTCCCACTGCAGCACCGGAGGTTGGCTGGATGAATTATGAATGCCATGGCGAAACAATGAAATATTGATTTCAAACACGTCGTAAGTCGTTCTTGGTGACCAATGTGTTAATGGACTGATTCTCCATCTTGTGTGCATCGCCAGGCGCGAGACGTGCGCAACAATGAGGTGGTGGCCATCAAGAAGATGTCGTACAGCGGCAAGCAGACGAACGAGGTGAGAACACAAGACCATCAGGCCTTCTATCATTATAGCAGATCTGTAGGAGTCAACACATGTCTGTAGATGTTAAATAACCCTCCACATGTATAATAACTAGGGATGTCCGATATTGGCATTAAAATGTAATATCGGAAACAATCTGTATCTGTTTTAAAAAAAAAATCTTACTTCATTTATTTAACCTTTATTTACCCAGGCAAGCAAGTAAGAACAAATTCTTATTTTATTTATTGTCAAAAGTATGCATAATGTTGTGTTAATTCCACAAAAAGAGATATGTAATGTTAATTACCTGAAACATCCCTAATAATAACATAACGCTGATCATATATACAGAATAGTGAACATAACACTGATCATATAGTGAACATAACTGATTGTATATACAGAATAGTGAACATAACTGATCATATATACAGAATAGTAGGGCTGTACCGAATGCTTCGAAGCTTCGATCATAATGTTGACATTAGAATTCTAAATCAACATAATTTTTTTTTATATAAATCTTTTTTGTATGTCTATTCAATCTGTTTAAACCAATGGGATTTTTCTTCACAGTTGCAGATAAAGTTTAGGCTACATTAATATTATAATATTATACTATAAGACGTCACCATCACTTTCGTACCAACCGTGCCCTTATTGGATTATTTATATTTAACGAAACTGATGAGTTATATTGATTAAAGAAAGTTGATTTAATAAAAAAAAATACAAATTTAATCAGATTAATCACTTTATTCAAATTGAGGATTTTAGTTTAAAAAAAAAATATATATATATATATTTCTTTTATGAAATCAATTTTTTTTTTAGACATTCGAAGCTTCGTTCGAATACTTCAATAGAAACTTCGAATGTTAAAAAATGACATTCGGTACAGCCCTACAGAATAGTGAACATAACTGATCATTTATACAGAATAGTGAACATAACGAAGGTTATTCTATATGAGTAATAGCGAGCGATTTGCTCTATTGGAACTATCCCTTTAATCATATTCTAAAATGAAAAATTTCACCAAGTGTACGACCTGCCCACCTGCCTGACCACTCTCACCACCGAAACGGAAGACTGTGGGGTCCTCAGTGAGTCAGAGCAAAGCGCTCGCTATTACTCATATAACTAGGGTTATAGAATAACCTTCGTTATATTTCGTTAATAGCTTCAGCTTTGCTCTATTGGAACACAAGAGCTGAGCAGAGCGTAAGCCCGACAGATGCACCCTCTGAGGTCCCCTACAACCATCAGAACCGGGGAGGTTCCGGGCCCCCTCTAGCGAGGGACCGGAGGGAGATCGGACCCGACTGTGCGAAGAGGGTTTAGCGCCTCAAACGCACAGGGTGAGCAGACCATGGGACTTACCTTTTGTTTAGAAGGGCCCGCGACTATTCAGACGCGCATCCCACACGTCACCAGGGAACGGACGTGAGCAAAACCCCTGTCACAGCCCCCAATATTGCGGGGTTAAAAAAAAAAAAAAAACTGTGGCAAGGCCGTAGCAGCGGAGCGAGGAGGAGGTCCCAGCCTCAGTCCACCCTGAAAAAAGGGGCCTGGTGAGGTCCATGAGGCCGTGGCATCGAGACCCCACCAGACGGTCACTGGTGACACCACCCCCCCACATCGCCAGTGTATCGGACAGGGCCTAAACCAGGTGAAGGCCCTTCCCCCCTTGGCACGCCGCTCCGAAGCGCTCCCAAGGAGGCTTCCCCCCCACAATAACGTGGGGCCAGCCGGCGCGCCGGGGAGACAACCCTCCAAGGAGGTTGATCCCTCAATCCAGGCCGACAGGACCCAAGAGTAGAACTCGACCTGCGCCCGAAGCACTGCGGACTAGACGGGCGCCTAAGGGGCTTACTGTAGGAACAGTATCCCGGCGGAAAGGGAAGGGTGTGGATTCTCCCAGAGAGACCACAACTTGAGTAAAACAATTGAAAAAGGTTCATGTAACAATTGGACAGACTCTCTGAGGAGGAGGCTCTGACTACTGGTAGGGAGCAGAGTAGAAGACAAATTGTCCCTCTACAATGACAGCGGTCTGTAGTACAGGCCCTGTAACTCACGGACATGCCTCTTGGCCAGCAAGAAAAAAGCGCCTGTGACGTTTTTCAAATGGCCGGGGGAAACCTGTGTCCCACCTATCCTGATTTGGTGTGGGAGACAGGAACCCCCCCCCCCCCCCATGACGAGAGAGAGAGAACACCCTCGACAGGGAGACTGATAGGTAGAAAGGCACTACCTCTCGGCCAATCAGTTTCGTAAGGATATAACTTTATCCGGGAGGGGGGAGGTTTATTTTATCCACCCCCTCACCACCTCACCCCTGATACGACACCAAAAGAAAGCAGAGCCGTGACACCAGGTGCATGGCGCGCCAGATGAAAGCACATACTTACCTGTAGAGTAAAAGCTTTACATCATGCACGCCAGCCACAGCCGTTAACCTCGTTTGTGTAAAAAACTGGCTTTATCCACGGCTCTGGCTTATGTGTGAAAACTTGCCACCCGTTATTTTTATCATTACCCTTAACACATTCGGGGCCATTGGGCTGAGTCTAATTAATGGCAAGAGGACCAGGGAATGTAAACAAACGTGGGGCTTTTTGTACAGCTAAATCTATACTTTATAGTATTTCTATCTGTCCATTCTCATTGTCAATTGAGTCCATAAACCGTCCCTTCAAAATGGCTTAAAGAAAAAAAAATCATCAATAGGTTCTCATTTTATAGCGCCTTTGAATATAAGCGTTATACGGGATTTTGGACTAGTATATTTTCTGGAAGGCTGGATAAAGGGCTAATAGCTGCTAACGTTATATCCAATGGCATTTCCGTTTTACAGATGCTACAGAAATAACTCAAACTGCATATGATCGGGACTATCCCAAAGCATGAATGCATGAAAGGGGGGGGGGGGGGCGGGGGACGTCGTTTATTATTGATTACCAATAACCATGTTCGTCTAACTAGCCACATAGGCCGGTCGCCTGGATGGCTATCAAAACACTGCCCGATCGGGTTGTAATTTACGTGAAAAAGATCTTACCGTGGTCCGGGCTGATCCCCCCCCGAGCATTTCCCCGTTATCGATCGCCATCTGGTAGATCTATATGTCCATTGGCTGATGATAAATCCCCTTATTGCATGGTGAAATCTGCAATTCGAAACGTAATCCAAGCTACAGGCTGCAGATCCAGAATCCTGCTACTGAAATCTCCATTGAAAGAAAAAAAAAAGACTGATCCGTTCAGCCACAGGGCACACTGCAGTAGTGCGATAGCGCCCCTAAGAGGATCTGGCCGGTATTGCACCTTGTCGAATTCATAGAGTAGGGTAAATCTGCAGTGCCGCTCGGCGACCTTGAACAGGTTATTAAAATGGAATAAAAGCAATAACAACTTTCCACGGATATGTCCGTGCCTCTGTCCACAACGGCTGGAATCGAAAGCCGGATATATCCGTGCCTGGGCGGGAATGTGTTAAGCAAAGAAAAAATATCAAGCTAAAGAGAGGGACTCAAGGCCCTTGGTCATATGCCACTATGTACAACTCTGTAGGCTAACACCCACACCAGTTGTGGACTCAATGCTACGTTTACCTAAACGTTACATGAAACACACACACAACTTGTTATCATACAATAAAAAAAAACAGTTCACTTTTACTCGCGTAAGAAGAACGCTGTTTTTAAGTAGAGAGAAGGACATAAGCCTTGGCCAAGTGCTAGAACTTACAAGCCTTGCTAAGCTATACAAAATAGCGACCAACACAATTTTCAAAGAAAACTGCACAACACTCCAAGCAAGAAAACGCATTTGTAGCTGTGAGTTCACATAGCCCAAAATGCAGTGAAGTAACACATGTTTTGTTAAACAAAAACATTGTTATTAACCAAAAACATTCGGGAGGTGGAGGAAGGAAGAGTGGGGCATAGTGTAATGTCCTACGGACTCCTACCTGACCACCGGACGCAGGATGAATGGCTGCAACAACAGGCTGGTCCACCATGTTGACGAGGCCTCTCGCTGGCGGGGCCAGAAGCAGCGACGGCTGGAGCCTCGCTCCGGCGCAACGCCCACATCCTGCGGCCGGTCACGGTGCAGGCCGACGACATCTTCTGCCAGAGATGACGCAGTGTCAGAGTGCTCAGGGCCCGCTACTTCCTCACGGCTAACGCCAACGGTTTAGCACAAGCTAACAGCTAACTCCAGGCTGACTGTTAGCATCAAGCTAACGTTTCCAGCCTTAACGCAGCAGCAAGCTAACGGCTTAGCCTAACAGCTAACTGGCTAACAGCTAGCTCTTACCGGCTATCGATAGCCACCAGCTAACGCAGTAGCAAGCTAAAGCGGCTACTACTGAAGCTGTGTAACATGAGGAATAGCGATACAGGCCAAACACTTCAGACAGCCGACTGTCCCCTTCTTTTTATCCAAAAGAAAAAAGAACACAGAACGGTGTTACCAGATACAGTGGCATCGGCAGCAAGCTCCGTTGTACGCGGGCTGCAGCCGTCTTGAGCTCGGAGATATTCTCCTAATGAAACACTGAGCTTGCATTCTCCGCGCCGGGAGCTTTCGTCTTGAAAAGCGGGGCCAGCGCAGTGGCAGAGAGCATCGGCCTTCAGAGACCCGGGAATCGAACCCTAGACTCGGAATCACGGCCCCAGGAAAACAAAGCTATGACCTCTCTGAGGAGGAGCACTGTTTTATCGTGGGGCATCAAACAAGAACCCCCTCCATACCGCTATGGAGAGGCAACGAAGGGATTCTTGCTTGGAGCCGACCTTACGCAAGCTGCGCAGTTGCCCCCGCACAACTGACACACCTGAGGCTCGCGTCGCAAAATAACACCCGCCCTAGAGAGACCGTCAGCTCTCTTAGCCTCTCGCCTCTCGCGGCATAGTATCCAGCTGCACAGCCGGAGCACAACGCCGGTGGGGGAACTGCTCAGCGACGCGCGCCCCAATGCGAAGCGCCGGTGGAGGTCAGAATGATCATCATCTTCTAGACTCTCCGGTGGTGATGACATTATCCTTTCTTTCCCCCGTAAATTAGTGAGAGAGGGAGAAACAAAATAAAATGCCAACACAGCTCCTATAACTAAACTAACTACTTTAACACTAAACTTAAAGCGGTGCTATGACACGGGCTTCAGCGGTGAAAATAGGGAAGGACCCCGCTTATGTAGGAGCGGATGTGGGAGTGGTCAGGCAGGTGGGCAGGTCGTACACTTAATTTTCGAATATGATTAAAAGGATAGTTCCAATAGAGCAAAGCGTAAGCTATTAACGAAATATAACTGATCATTTATACAGAATAGTGAACATAACACTGATCATATATACAGAATAGTGAACATAACTGATCATATATACAGAATAGTGAACATAGAATAGTGAACATAACACTGATCATATATACAGAATAGTGAACATAACTGATCATATATACAGAATAGTGAACATAATGTTGATCATATATATAGAATAGTGAACATAACTGATTATATATACAGAATAGTGAACATAACTGATCATATATACAGAATAGTGAACACAACTCTGATCATATATACAGAATAGTGAACATAACTCTGATCATATATACAGAATAGTGAACATAACTGATCATATACAGAATAGTGAACATAACTCTGATCATATATACAGAATAGTGAACATAACTGATCATATATACAGAATAGTGAACATAACTCTGATCATATATACAGAATAGTGAACATAACTGATCATATATACAGAATAGTGAACATAACTCTGATCATATATACAGAATAGTGAACATAACTGATCATATATACAGAATAGTGAACATAACCATATATACAGAATAGTGAACATAACTGATCATTTATACAGAATAGTGAACATAACTGATCATATATACAGAATAGTGAACATAACTGATCATATATATAGAATAGTGAACATAACTGATCATATATACAGAATAGTGAACATAACTCTGATCATATACAGAATAGTGAACATAACTGATCATATATACAGAATAGTGAACATACCTGATCATATACAGAATAGTGAACATAACTGATCATATACAGAATAGTGAACATAACTGATCATATACAGAATAGTGAACATAACTGATCATTTATACAGAATAGTGAACATAACTGATCATATATACAGAATAGTGAACATAACACTGATCATATATACAGAATAGTGAACATAACTCTGATCATATATACAGAATAGTGAACATAACTCTGATCATATATACAGAATAGTGAACATAACTGATCATTTATACAGAATAGTGAATATAACTGATCATATATACAGAATAGTGAACATAACTCTGATCATATATATAGAATAGTGAACATAACTGATCATATATACAGAATAGTGAACATAACTGAGCATATACAGAATAGTGAACATAACTGATCATATATACAGAATAGTGAACATAACTGATCATATATACAGAATAGTGAACATAACACTGATCTTATATACAGAATAGTGAACATAACTGATCATATATACAGAATAGTGAACATAATGTTGATCATATATATAGAATAGTGAACATGACTGATTATATATACAGAATAGTGAACATAACTGATCGTATACAGAATAGTGAACATAACTGATCATATATACAGAATAGTGAACATAACTGATCATATATACAGAATAGTGAACATAACTGATCGTATATACAGAATAGTGAACATAACTCTGATCATATATACAGAATAGTGAACATAACTCTGATCATATATACAGAATAGTGAACATAACTGATCATATACAGAATAGTGAACATAACTCTGATCATATATACAGAATAGTGAACATAACTGATCATATACAGAATAGTGAACATAACTCTGATCATATATACAGAATAGTGAACATAACTCTGATCATATATACAGAATAGTGAACATAACTGATCATATCTATAGAATAGTGAACATAACTGATCATATATATAGAATAGTGAACACAACTCCGATCATATATACAGAATATTAAACGTAACTGATCATATATACAGAATAGTGAACATAAATCTGATCATATATACAGAATAGTGAACATAACACTGATCATATATACAGAATAGTGAACATAACTGATCATATATATAGAATAGTGAACACAACTCTGATCATATATACAGAATATTAAACGTAACTCTGATCATATATACAGAATAGTGAACATAACGTTCTTCTCTGTGTGTCTCCAGAAATGGCAGGACATCATTAAAGAGGTGAAGTTCCTCCAGAAGCTGCGTCACCCGAACACCATCGAGTACCGAGGATGTTACCTGAGAGAACACACAGCCTGGGTAAGAGGTGTTACCTGAGAGAACACACAGCCTGGCTAAGAGGTGTTACTGAGAGAACACACAGCCTGGGTAAGAGGTGTTACTGAGAGAACACACAGCCTGGGTAAGAGGTGTTACTGAGAGAACACACAGCCTGGGTAAGAGGTGTTACCTGAGAGAACACACAGCCTGGGTAAGAGGTGTTACCTGAGAGAACACACAGCCTGGGTAAGAGGTGTTACCTGAGAGAACACACAGCCTGGCTAAGAGGTGTTACCTGAGAGAACACACAGCCTGGCTAAGAGGTGTTACTGAGAGAACACACAGCCTGGGTAAGAGGTGTTACTGAGAGAACACACAGCCTGGGTAAGAGGTGTTACTGAGAGAACACACAGCCTGGGTAAGAGGTGTTACTGAGAGAACACACAGCCTGGGTAAGAGGTGTTACCTGAGAGAACACACAGCCTGGGTAAGAGGTGTTACCTGAGAGAACACACAGCCTGGGTAAGAGGTGTTACCTGAGAGAACACACAGTCTGGGTAAGAGGTGTTACTGAGAGAACACACAGCCTGGGTAAGAGGTGTTACCTGAGAGAACACACAGCCTGGGTAAGAGGTGTTACCTGAGAGAGGTGTTACCTGAGAGAGATGTTACAGAAGGAGGTTTATAAAGGAAGGCTGCTTGTGGTGAAGGCTACCATTAATAACAGAGTTTGCATTTATAAATGTATATGCTTTTAATACGGGTAGAGAGAGGATGTTAAGGCAGGAGCTGTCGGATGTGAATCCTGACACGGTGTTAGTTAGTGATGCACGATATATCGGCTGCCGATATAATATCGGCCGATATGGCCGTTTTTTTACACATCGGTATCGGTCCGATATCAAGATAGGGCCGATATTATTATTATTATTATTTTTTTTTTATATTTTTTTTCTTCTTTTTACATGTTTTGGCCTTAAATAGTTTCAAAATATCAGTCATTTCTGAAAATAAGTTACAAAAGTAAAAAAAATTATGCGTTTTGGAAAATAGCTCTTTATTTGGTTATCATAAAAAAGTGTTTTCTATACAGAGATATCGACATCGGTAAATATCGGTATCGGCCAGAACAGCAATATTAATATCGGTTATCGGTATCGGCCACAATTTTCACATCGGTGCATCACTAGTGTTAGTGATGGGGGGGGACTGGAACTGTACCTTAGACTGAGCCTACCCTGGATAGAAGCGGGGGGGAACCTCATGCTGAGTCTGCAGCTGTTTTAAAGGATGTCATTAGGACTTGTGATCTTGTGGATACATGGAGACTGATGAATCCACAGGGGAAACGGTTCTCGTGGGTCAAGGTGTTGGGGGACAGGGTGTGTGCAGCTCGGCTTGACCGCATTTATATTGTAAGACAACAGAGTAACAGGCTGGTCGCTGAAATCTGCCCGGTCAGTTTCTCAGACCATCATTTTGCAATAGCACAGCTGGCCATGTCATCAGGGCCTCGTCCCTCTGCTTATTGGCAATTCAATGTAAAGCTTTTACAAGATGCCACCTTTTGCTCGAGTTTCCAGGGCCCTCATTCATCAATGTGGACGTAGAACATGTTCTATTTCCACACGTAAGCACGGAATGTAGAACTAGTGTACGCACAGGGAAGTCGGGATTCATCACACCGTGCGTACGCAGGCTCTATGCTCCTCCGTGTTGATGAATACCACTTTGTTCTACCGTCCATGCTCGTGCATGATTATCCATATATGGTCATGAAAGTGAGGAAACACCCCCCATGGGATGTGAAATAATGGACTGACCCGAGCGGAACTCTGAGAAACTCCACGGACAATTCACTGCTGTCGAACCAAGAAGACACTATCGCGTATTATGGAATAAATAAAAGGCGGATTTGTAAACGGTGATGTCAGATATCAACGGCTCCCTAAGACCATTGCTGCAATTCTGCCTGGACAGCTCAAAATACTAATAAAGACCGTTCGTTGACCACTGTTTGGCGTTGGTTGTGTGTCATTATAACCGTGCTGTAATATGAATGCCTTTATTAGTTGTGTTCGATTGGCTATATGATTTTTAGAGGCATCTATTTTGTTGTCGGCTAATAAAGACCGCGCTGGAATATGACTGCCTTTTCCCGTGTTGTTTGATTAATACCCAGGGATTAAAGTTCTCCTCAATTCTATTCCAAATCGTGATGGATCTCCCGTCAATTTTCTACCTGCTGCATATGATTTCTAGAGGCATACTACAATCTATTTTGATGTCAGTATTGGGTAGCCTATATAAACAATATAATACGAGAGCATATACAAGAACAATGAATCTCACTGCATGTATGATAGCCTGCCTTTCAATACATGAACTTGAATTCCATCATGTTTGTGTGCGGGACTCACAAGGCTGTTGTCACAATGGGTGGTACCGGTGTACAGTAATAATAACAGTCCACACAATATCACGATCCATGCCATAGCCTATGTTCTATTAGGACATGATCTGTGACGACAAATGTTCTAGAATGTTTGATTAAGATATCATACTCTGACAGCATGCCTATGAGCAACAAAAACGCGAACTTGAATCCCATCATATAGTCTGTCCACTATCTGCATGGTGTCATTGCAATGCGTTTTCTATTCTTTCTTATACAGTAAAAAGGGGGAAGAACACTATATTCATATGACTTATTCTGCTTACAGCATCGAAATTCCACTTGTTTCGTTTAACGTAAAGCCTTTTAAATATAATCAAAACGTTCCCGTGTTTCGGCGGTCTGTGCGCAAAATAATAACGAGTTGAGCTTTATGATTTATGATGAATTGAAAATGGGGGACCCTGATGTAAACAAGACGAAAGTTGGTCTGCATCCCCAATTAACAATTGTATGTACTGAGCTGTACTGTACTGTACCCATTCTGCAATCTGTTAATAAACTTTTCAATCAATCAATCAATCAAGCTACGCGGAGCGCAGTCAGTCAGTAGCCTACACCCCGTATATTCCGATAACGCTATATAAACCATGCTGCATTCATTCTGAGAGAAAGATCTATTATTCCAAATGCTATTTATAGGGTTTTGACCATAATTACACTACTGTTGCTATTTTACAATGAACTATAATAATGAACTGTCTACGGTTCGTACAGAACATGCCAGTGTTATTATGCACAGAAGCTCATTTCCTTGTTGTAATAATATATTCTACCACTGGGCGTCAGGTACGCCTGGTCTGACCTGTGCGTAGATGTAAGCACGGAGTCAAGTTCAAATCGAAATTGATGAATCCCACTCTTTGCTTAGAAATGATCGTACGCACAGGGTAAGCACAGATCTGTGCGTAGAACACGTTGATGAATGAGGGCCCAGGAGTTTTGGGAGAGGTGGAAGCAGAGAGAGGGAGATTTAGAGTCTCTGAGGCAATGGTGGGATACTGGCAAAGCGCACATAAGGCTTTTCTGTCAGCAGTACACTGCTTTCTCCTCAGCTGAGTACAGGAGGGCCCTGGAGGCTCTGGAGCAGAGCATACGGCAGGTGGAGGTGGAGCTAGTGGGGGGTGACAGTGGGGGGCTACGGGAGAATCTGTCAGAGCTACGCAGGGACTTGGGGGTTTTCCTCCAGGACAGAGCAAGGGGTGCGCTTGTGAGGGCTAGGTTCACCATGCTGAGAGAGATGGATGCTCCTAGTTCTTTTTTCTTTGGCCTGGAAAGAAAAAAGTGCGAGGAAAAACAAATGCACTGTCTGCGTCTACCCAATGGACACGTCACGTCTGTGATCGGGGAGATGCGGGCAGAGGCTGTGCGGTGTTATTCTGTGTTGTATGGTGCTGAACAATGTGACCCTGTGTCTACGGACACATTACTGAGGGATCTCCCTCGTCTGTCTCAGGAACAGAGGACTGAACTGGGCACTCCTTTAACGGTTGGGGAGCTGTCGAAGGCAGTCTCCCAGATGACTCCTGGTCATGCCCCAGGGGTAGATGGTCTGCCTGTGGATTTTTACAAAGGAGTCTGGGACACTATTGGACAGGATCTTTTTCGTGTCTTGCGCGAATGCATTGAGGTGGGGGAGCTGCCGTTGAGCTGCCAGCGGGCAGTTCTGGCTCTACTGCCGAAGAAGGGGGACCTCAGTGAGCTCAAGAACTGGAGACCTGTAGCGATTCTTTCAGCGGATTACAAGTTGGTTGCAAAGTTCCTGGCCAACAGGCTTAACATGCACCTTGAGTCTGTGGTGCACCAGGACCAGTCATATGGTGTGCCTGGGCGTTCAATGACACACAATTTGTTTTTAATGAGGGACATGTTGGACCTGTCAAGGCAACACAACATGAACTTTGTTATGAAAATGTTATACAATGGGGCCTCCTGTCTGATGAAAGTGGGTGGGGGCCTGAGCAGGCCAGTCCAGGTGGGGAGGGGGATCCGCCAGGGCTGCCCACTGTCAGGTCAGCTCTACACTTTGGCCATTGAGCCTTTTCTGTGTTTGTTGAGGGAAGAGGTTGAAGGGTGTGGGTTCACCCGAGTTGGGGATCGACAGGCCAATATGTCTCTGCCTACGCGGATGACTTGACCATCTTTGTCAGGGATGGAGAGGAGGTAAGAACCGTAGAGAATAGCCTCGAGGTATGCAAGAGCAGCTTCAGCGAGGGTGAACTGGTTGAAGAGCGAGGCACTGCAGTGTGGGGCATGGAGGGGCCTGACATTACCGCAGTTACCAGGGGAGCTACAGTGGGGTGTGAATGGCCTCAAGCTTTTAGGGGTATATCTGGGTTCAGAGGGGTGGGTCAGCAAAAACTGGGAGGGCGTAGCACAAACAATGGTGGCTAGGTTGTCGAGGTGGAAGTGGCTGCTAGCGCAGATATCCTACAGAGGGAGGGTGCTCATAGTCAACAACCTGGTGGCTTCATCCCTGTGGCATCGGCTGGCTGTTCTCAACCCCCCCAGAGGCTTCCTGGCAGACATCCAGAGGAAGCTGGTGGATTTTTTCTGGTCCGGACATCACTGGCTGAGGGCCGCAGTCCTTTATTTGCCGGTTCAGGAAGGAGGACAAAGTCTTATTGACTTAGGGTGCTTTCTCACTCACCGTTCAGGGTCGAATCAGAGCCGGATCGCTCCAGAAAAGGGTGTGTCAGTCCTAGTGAGAACGCTTCCCCCGGGACGCTGATTCGCTCCAAACCTGGACCGCTGAAATAGGTGGTATTTGGGGAGCGGGAGTGGGGGGCGTGGTGTGCAAGCTTGTACCAAAACACGGGAGAGGCTTCTGTATCAACTTGCTGACACACACAACGTCGTTAGTATCGTTACTGTAATGCTTTCATGCTTGCTTGAATTTTGGGCAGATAAAAACATACAGCAACAACTGGACAATACCCACAAAAATGATATTTATGGGCAATTTGCGAGTTCAGACCTCAACCAAACAAGCATGTGGAGCCTCACGGCTCAGTGGATGAAAACATGAAGCCACGTTACAAGCACAAGACTTCCCTGGCTTGCATTAGGCCTGGCATTTTTTTTGCCATTGCTATGTCTACTATACATTGGTTTCTTGTTCGAATGCCTTTATTTCTATTAGACCAGTGGTGCCCAACCAGTCGGCCGTGATCGACCGGTAGATCAATGACATGCAATATAATTGTCGCAAGCGATGGACTAATGTTAGCTGCGAACTAGTTAAATAGGCTAAGCTAACCCTGGAAAACGCTCAAAGCGGACTCCACGACACCAGTTCCATTTGTGAGAAAAAGGGGGTGGGTTATATTGACGAGGCTTGACAACAGAGGTTCAAATATAACTTCATATTTATTGGTTATTTGTTTCTATATATCAGCATCCAGTCTCCACCGCCGTGTTAAAACTCTTCCTATGTTGACGTTCGAGCGCGACATCATCGCCTACGGCAAGCTTACACGCTCAAAACGCAAACCGTAAACAACCCAGAGCGCACCAAGACGAGTGTGTACGCAAACTAGAGGGGGGAGAGGGAGGGGGGAAGTTCGCACCCAAGGACGGAACGAGGACGGAGCGGACCCGAATGGTGAGTGAGAAAGCACCCTTAGAGAGCAGGGATGAATGCTTTCAGGCTCCAGGCAGCACAGAAGCTGCTATATAGTACGGGAATATGCTGGAGGGGGCCAGCATGTGCACTGCTGCGGAGGGCTGGTGGGTTAGGGCTGGACCTGCAGTTGTTCCTGATGGAGCTATAGGAGTGGGGGTCGGATTTAGCCAATTTTCATGCGGCAGAATTGTTACAATAACCGGATTTCTACCCGTCGGTGCTGAGGGCTTGGCGGCTGCTGAGAAGGACTTGAGTGGAGGATGTGGCACAAGGACCGTGGACATGGGAGGAGCCTAGGGCTGGGCGATATAACGATAAATATCACGATATATTTTATTAATCGATATCGAATATCGAAAAAAAAGATTTTTTTCTTTTTTTTTGTGTGACCTGCAACAGGGCAGTTTTAAAAGCAGAGACAGTGGACAGACTTGTCTTTCTTGCCTGCAACTTAAAGTAATGGCTTTGCTTGTCCAAATGACAATACTGACCAAATAGAGATTTATTTTTCTCTTGTCCATTTATTTTGTTTGCTTTCTAATTTAAAATACAGTTTGAAACCGTCTGTACACCGTAGGCTATGTGTGCTAGCAGAGCTAGACTCCAGTCACGAGTCACGGTGCACATGTGCGGTGGTTTGTCCACCAAAAAAGCGCCAAAAGATCGCAAATAAACTAGCAGAGCCAGAACTGTTCAACTCCCCTGGAGCCACAGCCAGCAGAGAAGCCGGTTTACTTTAGCTTTTAAACCAGCTGCAGCCTGAGAACTGGAGTGTGAGGGGATGTAACACTAAAGATGGCGGCAACAACAAAGAATTGCTGCAAAATAAACATACATCTGTTTATTAATTTTTTTTTTAAATAAACGTATAACAATTTCGATAATTATCGATATCGAGAAATATGATAACATCATATCGTTATCGCGATATGATTTTTTGCCATATCGCCCAGCCCTAGAGGAGCCTCTCTTCTATAACACTTTGTTCCCCCTGGGGTCGGTGCGTTCTGCCACTCTGAGACAGCGGCTCATGAGAGGGGGCATCAGAAAACTTTCGCATTTACTGCCGCCAGAGAGAGGGGAGTGGAAGACCCCTCAGGAGCTTTCCCTTCAGACTGGACTAACATCGTTGAGACTGCTGGAAGGGTTTATCAGGGAAGTACTGGCGGTTCTGCCGGACCACGTCAGAGACCGCAGAGTGATGCCACAGGGAGGGCAGGCGCTGGAGTTCCCTGCCTTGCAGGTGTCGGCAGAGAATGGAGTCTGGCAGGGGGGGGGGGGGGGGTTATTGTCATTTACCACCCCCAGCTTGGGGCAGTTTAGCCTGGCATGTGGCAAGGCTCTGTACATAACCTGCATGAAGGTCAGAAACATCAGGTCCCTGCAGGACGTCAGGCAGCATCAGTGGCAGGGGGTGCTGGGTGATGGCAGCACTGCTAGCTTTAGGTGGAGGGTCTTTTACAAACAGCCACTGCCTAAGAGGTCAGGGGACCTACAGTGGAGGATAGCGCATGGGGTGTTGGCAACGGGTGGATCCGGGGGTGGGCAATGGGTGCCCCTTTTGCGGAGTATCTGAGACTAACCCATGTTTTCTTACAGTATCAAAGAATCAATAGGGTGTTGTGGTTCCTACAAGGGTTATGTGTGAAGCTGGGGGTGATGTTCTGTGTGGAGAGTTTCATCCTTGGCCAAACATATTCATTACGTAACAAGGCTGTGAGCGTTTTACTGAACTTTGTTTACGGGCGGGCTAAGTTAGCCATTTGGCTGACCCGTAGGAATAGGATCCGGGGCGTTGGTCCTACGGAAACGGTGCCTATGCTGAGGGGTATGATTTCTGCACGCCTTAGATTAGAGTTCATGTATTTCTCACTGAGACATAATGTTGATGCGTTCGTGAATGCTTGGGGACTGGGGAATGCAATGTGTACTGTGGGGGAGGAGGGGCTGAACATATGCATTTGAATGTCAATTGGTTTTTATGTGTGCTGAAGAAAAATGTTGGGGGTTGTTGGTGTGTTTGTGTTTTACCATTATGTGTATACATGCATATTTATATAATGTATTGTGTTCACAAGACAAGAGGATACTACTTGTGTGTTTGTGCAAATGCCTGTTGGTTTATTTGTGGAGTGTGTGTTTTACACATGTAAGTCAAGTCTACTGACTGTTTTTAGTTGAGATGTTTTAATAAAGAATATCAAAAGTCAAAGTCTCTCTCTCTCTCTCTCTCTCTCTTTCTCTCTCTCTCTCTCTCTCTCTCTCTCTCTCTCTCTCTCTCTCTCTCACTATTCTCTCTCTCTCTCTCTCTCTCTCTCTCTCTCTCTCTCTCTCTCTCTCTCACTATTCTCTCTCTCTCTCTGTCTCTCTCTCTCTCTCTCTCTCTCACTATTCTCTCTCTGTCTCTGTCTCTCTCTCTCTCTCTCTCTCAGCTGGTAATGGAGTACTGCCTAGGTTCAGCGTCGGATCTCCTGGAAGGTAAGTCCAGCACAGGGCACATTTTCTGTTACAGCTGTTTATTCATCTGGATCTGAAAAGGAAACCGCCCCAAATCACTCCCCGAAATGGTGTTGTGTGTGAACTCTTCCTTTCTTCCATCCACTGTCCCGGGAGAGGTCCGGGAACCCCAGGGGGCCTTAAGGAGGTTCCAGGGTTTGATTGATTAGAAGCTAGCCCAATGAGAGAAGAGTGCCTCTAAGTAGGGATGTTCGATGTTGGCTTTTTTATCGATATACCGATATTGTCCAACTCTTAATTTCCGATACCGATATCAACCGATACCGATATATGCAGGGTTTCCCCCGCCAAAAAAACGGAATAATTTCAGGTAATTAACATATCTCTAAATTAAATCTGAATTTGTTCGTACTTGCTTGCCTGGGTAAATAAAGGCTAAATAAATGTAAAAAAAATCAAATAATTTTTTTGAAAAACCGATACAGATAATTGACCAATATCGGCTTATAATAATATCGGTAGGCCGACGATATCGGACATCCCTACCTCTAAGCATACGTTCCAGGGCCCTCATTGATCAATAATGTGTAGAAAATTTTCTATTTTTTTTTATCCTAAGCACGGAATTTAGAATGTCTCTACGCACAGAAAAATCGGGATTTATCAAATGTGCGTACACAGGTCCTACGCACACCTGCAAGTACTCCGTGTTGATAAATGCCACTTGTTCTATGCTCCGCACTCGTGCACGATTTTAAGTATTTGCATACAGAACCGCCCCTAATTAACCATATATGGTAATGAATAGGGATGTCCGATATTATCGGCCTACCGCCATTATCGGCCAATATTGGCATTAAAATGTGATATCGGAAAATATCTATCTGTTTTACATTTTTTACATTTCTATAACCTTTATTTAGCCAGGCAAGCAAGCAAGTAAGAACAAATTCTGATTTTATTTATTGTCAAAAGTATGCATAATGTTATGTTAATTCCACAACAAGACATGTAATGTTAATTACCTGAAATTATTCCGTTTTTTTTGGGGGGGAAACCCTGCATATATCGGTATCGGTTGATATCGGTATCGGAAATTAAGAGTTGGACAATATCGGTATATCGGTATCGGTAAAAAAGCCAATATCGAGCATCCCTAGTAATGAAACACCCCCATTAAATGTGGAAACATTTACTAAGCCGAGCGAACGCGCCGTGTTATGGGAGAAATACGCAACAGGCTGACGGACTTGTACATGGTGATGTCGGATATCAACGACTCCCTAAAGTCCATTGCTGCCTGGGCAGCGCGAAATACTAGTAAAGACCGTTAACCAATGTTTGACGTTGGTGTCATTAATAACCATGCTGGAATATGAATGCCTTTTTTCGTTTTGTTCTTTTGAAGTTCGATTAATTTAATACCCAGGAATTAAAGTTCTCCATCGTACGACGGATTTCCGTCAATTTGATTCCAAGTCGCGACGGATTTTTCGTCAATTGGCTACCTGGTATAATATGATTTGTAGAGGCATAGATACAATCTATTTTGATGTCGGTATTAGGTAGCCTATATAAATTATATATAATAGCATAGCCTACATTATGCAACAGTAACTTGCGCATAACGCATGGCACAGACACGGAGCCCTGCGAAGCCTGCATACAGTAAACTAACTTCATCGTTAATCTAACTGTTCTCCTTGTATCTTCACTAGGGGTGTAACGATGCATCGATTAATCAAAATGCATCGATTCTAATGTGTTCGATTTGATGCATCGATTTGAATATGTTAGAATCGATTATAATCAAAATTATATATATATATTTTTTTTATGTTTATTTTTTGTGTGTATTGTTTTATTTACCTATAGTCCATTCATGCTGAGTGAATCAGTTCCCCCAGCCAGGGGAATTAACTGATAGAAAATTAATAGAAAATGAATCGAATCGAATTGTGGTCAAATGAAGAGATTTCATGATGCATTGAATCGTTGCCTGAAGAATCCTAATCGAATCGTTGTGAGGTCGAATCGTTACACCCCTAATCTTTACGCTTATGAAAACATTAAATAATATTTATAGCCTATAGGGAGGTGTAGTGGTTACGTAATTTTGTTTTTTTCTTGTTCCACTTAATGTATTTCCCCATTGACCATTTCTAAAGCGGCTCATTTTAGATAAATAAAGCATTAACGTTGGCATGGTGTACCTTTCTGTGCGTATTTATCCACAATCTATAGCTCAACATGAAAATATTTGCAATTAATCTTAAAGGTAGCAAAATAACAACGTTTATGTTTTCGTTTGCTGGGAAACTACACTGCTATTTGGCGCTGCTGACTGACGTCACCACAGCGTAGACGCCTGGCTTTAGTCGCAGACCTAGGATCAGATTTCCCTTACATTCGATACGTTTTTTTTTTTTTTTTTTTATCCACTTTTTCTCCCATCCCAATTTCGTATCATCCAATTCAACCCTCCCCTGTCACGAACGCTGTTTCTTGCCTCCCACAAGCCGGCTGCAATGTGGACTAAGTCATACATAGCACATGTCCCCTCCGGTACTTGAGGTAACAGCAGTCGCATCTTTTCACCTGCGCAGCTCGATCTCTCAGTGGTGAGGAGTAGCGCATGGGAGGCTCACACTGCCCCCGACACTTCCTGATTCTACTGCGCAGGCGCACCAACCGACCTGTAGGAGTCGCTGTCCACAACGCCCGATCCCCACCCATCAGTTTCCCACCCCCTGATACGGCCAATGTGTATTAGTATGAACGACCAGCTAAACTGAAAGCAATGTGGAGCGCTGGGCTCGAACAGGCGAGCCCAGCGTCTCCGCATTCGTGGCGAGCGCCTTGCCCACTACGCCACGTAGCCGCCCCTACATTCGATAAGCTTAACAATTCGTACAATGGGAAAATAACTGACCCTGAATCTGTGGCTAGTATCTCTCTGGTGATCATATCCATTTATCAGATGAAGCCAAACACCATTTCTAAAAGCAACAACCACGTTATCATTATTTGTATTCACTGCATATTAAATCACTGTAAATACTAATGTAAATCATTGTTTCGTTGTACATATTGTGTATAGTTTATAACGTTATGGTTTCTACGGCGGGCTCTACATGCCCCGATTTAAAATGGTTATCTCCTCTTTGTATACTTTTTAGAGAATATGCTATACAGCGTTATATATATCGTTCTTATTTACTTTTGTCCTCACAGACAAAGTATTCTGCCAGGGAACTTATGGACACGACAGTAGTAGTTATAAGGTTTTTGAGTTTGTAACGTTAGTTAGCTACCGTGGTATCAGCCGGACGTGACGTGTAGCTAGCTATGATGCATGCAGTGCACAGGTCTGAGAAGAGGACCTGTACATTTTACTCTGTCTCGAAACGCCTCTACATGCCCCGATTTAAAATGGTTAACGACAGTATACATTGCTAACGTCTAGTACGTTTAGCGAGGTAACGTTAACGTTAGCTAGGTAGCTAGCTTGCTGGCCGTGACGTGGATCAGGCGACGGCACTGAACAGGCTGCCTAGTGAACAACCGGCTGCTGGTAAGTGTAGTTATTTTTTTGCAACAAATTAAAAACCTTATCACTACCTTTATTTCAACCAAAAAATGCTTAAACAATAATGTTCGTGGTAGAAGGGAACTCATTTTGTGCAAAAATGGAAAGCTTGCCAATGTTCATGCGGCAGAATTGTTACAATAGCCCATAATCCATTTTCCCAATGATGAAGCCCTGTACGGGTGGAACAACCAGTGACATCAGACTACACCTCCCTATAGGCCCTCGTTTGGCCATAATAGCCTATTCTCAAATGGCTATCCGCTGTGGGCTATCTCCTCGCTGATGGACCCAGTAGCCTATAACATATCGTATTCCTATGTCTCCAATGAATCGTGGGGCTCTGGGGAAGAAAGGTTGGGAACCCCTGCTATAGCCTATATCCTTTATAATGTTATTCTTCAGCAGTCTCCTAGCAGCTTCATTAACCCCGACCCGTCTCAGCCACAGCATCACTGAGGCCGGTAGGGCTGGGCGATATGGAAAAAAATCATATCGCCATAACGATATGATAATTTTATTTTATTTCTCGATATCGATAATTATCGAATTGTTATAAGTATAAAAAAAAATTAAAAAAAAAAAAAAAACTTTTTTTTTTTTTTTTTTTTTTTTAACAACAGATGTATGTTTATTTTGCAGCAATTCTTTGTCATTGCCGCCATCTTTAGTGTTACATCCCCTCACACTCCAGTTCTCAGGCTGCAGCTGGTTTAAAAGCTAAAGTAAACCGGCTTCTCTGCTGGCTGTGGCTCCAGAGGAGTTGAACAGTTCTGGCTCTGCTAGTTTATTTTCGATCTTTTGGCGCTTTTTTGGTGGACAAACCACTGCACATGTGCACTGTGACTCGTGACTGGAGTCTAGTTCTGCTAGCACACATAGCCTACTGTGTACAGACGGTTTCAAAATGTATTTTAAATTAGAAAGCAAACAAAATAAATGGACAAGAGAAAAAGAAATCTGAATTTGGTCAGTATTGTCATTTGGACAAGCAAAGCCATTACTTTAAGTTGCAGGCAAGAAAGACAAGTCTGTCCACTGTCTCTGGTTTTAAAACTGCCCTGTTGCAGGTAAAAAAAAAAAAAAACGATTTTTCGATTTTTTTTTTTTATTTCGATATTCGATATCGATTATTAAAATATATCGCGATAGTTATCGTTATATCGCCCAGCCCTAGAGGCCGGCTGTGGAAAACAATGCTGTGGCTGGATCGGGTTTAATGAAGCTGCTAGGAGACTGCTTCTCGGCTACGAATTAAAGCCACAATTGAAAATGGAATACTACTGTATTTATGCATGTATTAATAGTATTGAATAGTTGAATAGAATCAATTGATTAAGTTGTCTGCAATATGTCGTCGGCGTCCCCCCTCCCCCCCCCCTGGCGTGGCAGGCTCACCCATGCGTATCCACAGACTCTGATCATGGTCTTCTACACCAGGGGTTCCCACAGTGGGGGTTGTGAGCCGGGAGGGAGGGTCGCCAGATGAGTAAAAAAAATCCAAAAGATCTTTATTTATTTTTGTAGTCGGGCCACTGAGAAGCAGGCCAGGCCAGTGTTTCTAGTTGCAGCAGCGCAATAGTTAGATAACCTAGGTGGGGAACAACCAGGAGATCACTGCAACTCACACAAGTTGGAGAACTATCTCTCTCTCTCTCTCTTGCTCTCACACACACACACAAAAGGAGCCGCATGTGATTGGTGGAGGCGGGACCCTTACAAAAAACTGTTGTTGCTAATCATTGACACATGCTAGCCTGTAATAATCCCCCCCCAGACAAATCTACTTTGCATTTGATATATTGCAAATATATGCCATCACACACAATTATAAAATGAATATGTGGTGTTTTGATCAGGGCTGAAGTTGAATAAAATATTGTATTGTTTTCAATTTGACATTACAAAAAAAACAGAAAATCCATCAAAATCAGTGTTGTTGCTAATCATATATGCTAGCCTGTTTTTTAACAATAATTTGTGATGCCATCACAAACACTGGCATTTAAAGGGTACAAATAAAAAAATGCCTGCACCAGAATGCAGGAAATGAAGTCTTTGTAACAAGAAATGTCCTGGTGGGGGACCCCCAGATTAGAGCCATATGAAATCCGTTTTATTTTTTTCCAAATGACATTTTATTTTTTTCCAAATAATTTTTGGCATTTTTTTTCCGAAAACGCCGGAACTCGTCATTCCCCGCCATGCTCAAGTTGCCGAGGACGCCGGAACTCGTCTTTGATATCAATATTTCAAAAATCTGTGATCGGAATCATATTTCCCCTCTGCAGCCTTGACACACAGTTCTGATCTCCTCTCAATCCTCTAGCGGTTCAAGATCGCCATCTGGTGGCCGATCGACAGATCGAAAAACCGAATGTCAACCTTTAACCCGGCAGGACTCACTCCATATTAGGGGTGGGACGATACATCGATCCAGATCGATACATCGATGTAATTATCAACAATCGAATCGGATCGATGCGATGTAATAAGATCGATTCATATCGATACTCTTATTTTGAAAATCCTGTGGCGAGTCTCATATCCGCCCAAGAACAACAGCAGTAGCTCCGTGTGTGTAGATGTTACAGCATAGCATTCTCCCTTTCTGTGTGTGTGTGTGTGTGTGCGCGCGTCTTTGGAAAGACCAGATGAGGTCAGAGGAGTTTGATGTTTAAATGTTATTTAAACAGAAACAATATAATACATAATAAATGTAGGCCTATACATGATCATGCAACATCAACAAATTGTTGTAGGAACGGTTTGGGAGAGGGAGGTTTTGAGTTCCAAAAAATGTAGCTTAAAGTTTAAAGCTCAATATATAAAAACGTGGCACTTTACAGTGAACAGGAGGTCTATTTGTATTAAAAACAATAGATTGATTTTCCTTTAAATGTCTGGAAGAGCTCAAAAATACAAATGTCAAATGATATTTTCATTACCTTTTTTTATCTAAATGTTACTGATTGTGTTAAATGGGCATATGATATCATCTCATATCGATCGCAGGCACCTGAATCTAATCGTATCGTATTGTATCGTGAGAGACTTTGTGATATCGGCAAATATCGTATCGTTGTCCAAAGAATCGATATCGTATCGTATCATGATGAAACTGGTGATTCCCACCCCTACTCCATATGTGGTCCGGGCACTCGCTAATGTTAGAGAGACTCAGTCTTCACACAGTGAACATCGATCGGTGGAAATAACTCGAAAAAACAACATGATTTGGACGTATATACTATTATACAACCTGGAAATGGATCCGGTATTTCGACATCCCATAATTGAAAACGGTTTACTCCACGCTGATCGCCCAACGGCCCGAGGAGACTGGGGTGAGTTTTAGCGTTATATTCTAACGTGTTCTTTACTAACTGCTATGATGAACATATGACCCACATTAGATGAATGGTATAACGTTGCCCACGGAATTATAAACGCCCCCTCGCCCATCCGGTCAACATCAGATGACGTGTAGTAAATTCTAGAAGTACGTCCAATTGAAATTTTTGATCTCGCACAGATTCCTACCAAACTGTATTTCATCATCAATATAATGCATTTGGGGCTATAAATCACGTTCTGGAGAAAGCTTTAGACCATATTTTAGTATGAATATGTGAATGAAAAAGTTTAACGTTGCTACACCATGAACAATACATATAGGACCTTGACTGGGCCCTAATAATGGCAATCTAGCAATAGAATTTAAAAAGTTATAGCCCTGCAAAGAAGGGGAACTTCTCCATGTTAAATAGAGCTGGCAACGGATGGTATATCATGAATTTAACCTCGGCAGTTAAAGTGTTAACTACAACAAGCAATGCTGTTTGTTATTTAAGATGAGGTCGGACTCGGCACTGACAGATTTGTGTTCATTGTGCTGCTTTTATAAAGCCTCAAATGACGGCTTACAATATTTCATGAAAGCAAAGTGTTTTGTTTGTCTAAGATTTTAAAAGGTTTAAACTTTACAGCACTGACAAAGTTGAACAAAGTGCTGTACAAGTCCCACAACATAAAAAAAAAATGTAATTTTTTTTAATTTTTTTTTATATAGTTGATTCCATTTTTATTGCTCAATTCCGCGATTCCGTCCGCGATTCCGTGATCGCGGATTCCATATGGCTCTACCCCAGACCCCCTGCTTAAAAAGTGGCCTGACTGGGGCTATATTTTGCACTATATTTCCTGGCCTGAATGATTTCCCCAGTCCGGCCCTGGTTAAAAGCCTCCAATTTTTATATATTTTTTTTATAATAGTGGGGGTCGCGGGTCTCTGACACCGTTATTTGGGGGTCGTGGCCTGAAAAGTTTGGGAACCCCTGTTCTACACCACACATCCTGACACACAGACACTAGAAACAGCCACGTCCTCCACACAGCAGGACATGACTCCACACAGCAGGACATGACTCCACACAGCAGGACAACATGACTCCACACAGCAGGACATGACTCCACACAGCAGGACATGACTCCACACAGCAGGACATGACTCCACACAGCAGGACATGACTCCACACAGCAGGACATGACTCCACACAGCAGGACATGACTCCACACAGCAGGACATGACTCCAGGACAGCAATGATGAAGGACCGCAATGGAAACAAGCCTATGGCTTTATTGTGTTATTTAATCCTATTGGTAAATGGTGGGCTGATGTGTATACCTGTTCAATTGTATAATAATTCATTTAATTTATATAGCGCTTCTCAATGACCCGAAGTCGCTGACAATAGTCGGGAGCAAAGTAAAAACAAAGAAACAAAAACAAAGAAAAGAAACAAAAACAAAGAAACGACAAAGAAACAAACAGAAGGAACATGAGACCATGGGGGGAACAGGGAAGACAGCATGATAGCACAAAAAGACAGGAGACAGACATCAATCAGGTTGGAGGGGGGGGCGGGGGGGGGTTATGGGTGGCGGGGGTTGAAGACATATGCGTTATTAATTAAACTGGCGCCCCCAAAAGTGGCAATTTTTTTTACTTGAACTTGAGGACTGCATACTTTTTTTGCAAACCAATACTATACTTTATACGTATAGCACATGCATGAGCCTGTTCTCTTTTGAAAGATAACAATCTGAAGTTGCTAGGGCGGCTACGTGGCGTAGTGGGCAAGGCACTCGCCACGAATGCGGAGACGCTGGGCTCGCCTGTTCGAGCCCAGCGTTCCACATTGCTTTCAGTTTAGCTGGTCGTTCATACTAATACACATTGGCCGTATCAGGGGGTGGGAAACTGATGGGTGGGGATCGGGCGTTGTGGACAGCGACTCCTACAGGCCGGTTGGTGCGCCTGCGCAGTAGAATCAGGAAGTGTCGGGGGCAGCGTGAGCCTCCCACGCGTTACTCCTCGCCACTGAGAGATCGAGCCCCGCAGGTGAAAAGATGCGACTGCTGTTACCTCAAGTACCGGAGGGGACTTGTGCTATGTATGACTTAGTCCACATTGCAGCCGGCTTGTGGGAGGCAAGAAACAGCGTTCGTGACAGGGGAGGGTTGAATTGGATGATACGAAATTGGGATGGGAGAAAATATAGAAAAATGGGAGAAAAAGTGGATTAAAAAAAAACAATCTGAAGTTGCTGATACAACAAAGGAAATTCACTTTTAGTGCTAATGAAGGTCTGAACTTGCGTTGTAGAAAAACTTGTTACTCAAAAAAGACTTGTTACTCACGTTTTGCAATATCCAAACGTATATTTCCCAAGAAAATGGTATGGCTGAACACCCTTAGGTCCATAGCCTGAAGTCTTGTGTAGTACATGTCCAAATTTCATAAAGATCTGTTCAGAAATGAGCGATATAGAGAGATTTGGGTAAAATGTGAAAAGGTCTGCCGGTTTCCATTTTCTCAGACTCCAATGCATTCGGCAATTTTTTACTTCCTGTCTTCGCTCGTGACTTTTCACCTAGATCCCTGATTCGCTCATCCCCACGTGGGGTTTATGTATTTTAATCTACCGTACTTTTCGCACTATAAGCCGCACTGGACTATAAGCCGCAGGTGTTTTAATGTTTAATTACCATATGTAATTAGCATTGGGACACAATACTGTCAGACAAATAACAAGAATGAACTCATTTACAAGTTGTATTAAGTTTAGCAAATAAGGGAACAGATAAATAACATTTCAATGCAGTCAAAAAAGCAATATTTTGATTTTTACATTTTCGGGTTTGGTCACGTCGAGTCACATATAAGCCGCACCGTTATATAAGCCGCAGGGTCGAAAAATGGGGGGAAAAGCCGCGGCTTATAGTCCGAAAAGTACGGTATGTTGTTGGCCTGGTTTCTTTTGTTATTGTATTTTTGTTGTTGTTTTGTATATGTCTAATATGGACCTTGAGTCTGGAATAAAGTCTTCATCATCTCTCTCTTCCCTCCCCCTCTCTCTCTCTTCCCTTCCTCCCTGTGTCTCTCTCTCTCTCCTCTCTTCCATCCCTCCCTCCCTGTGTGTCTCTCTCTTTCTTCCCTCCCTCCCTCCCTCCCTGTGTCACCCCCTCCTCTCTTTCTTCCCTCCCTCTCTTCCCTTCCTCCCTATGTCTCTCTTCCCCCCCTCCCTGTGTCTCTCTTCCCTCCCTCCCTGTCTCTCTCTTCCCTCCCTGTCTCTCTCTCTTCCCTCCCTCCCCATCTCTCTCTTCCCTCCCTCCCTGTGTCTCTGTTCCCTCCCTCCCCATCTCTCTCTCTTCCCTCCCTCCCTGTCTCTCTCTTCCCTCCCTCCCCATCTCTCTCTCTTCCCTCCCTCCCTGTCTCTCTTCCCTCCCTCCCTGTCTCTCTTCCCTCCCTCCCCATCTCTCTCTCTTCCCTCCCTCCCCATCTCTCTCTGTTCCCTCCCTCCCCATCTCTCTCTCTTCCCTCCCTCCCTGTCTCTCTTCCCTCCCTCCCCATCTCTCTCTCTTCCCTCCCTCCCCATCTCTCTCTCTTCCCTCCCTCCCTGTCTCTCTTCCCTCCCTCCCCATCTCTCTCTGTTCCCTCCCTCCCCATCTCTCTCTCTTCCCTCCCTCCCCATCTCTCTCTCTTCCCTCCCTCCCCATCTCTCTCTCTTCCCTCCCTCCCCATCTCTCTCTCTTCCCTCCCTCCCCATCTCTCTCTTCCCTCCCTCCCCATCTCTCTCTGTTGCCTCCCTCCCGGTCTCTCTTCCCTCCCTCCCCATCTCTCTCTCTCTTCCCTCCCTCCCTGTCTCTCTTCCCTTCCTCCCTGTCTCTCTTCCCTCCCTCCCCATCTCTCTCTCTTCCCTCTCTCTTCCATCCCTCCCTGTCTCTCTCTTCCCTCCCTCCCTGTGTCTCTTTCTCTCTTCCCTGTCTCTCTCTTCCCTCTCTCCCTGTGTCTCTCTGTTCCCTCCCTCCCCATCTCTCTCTTCCCTCCCTCCCCATCTCTCTCTTCCCTCTCTCTCTTCCTTCCCTCCCTGTCTCTCTCTTCCCTCCCTCCCTGTGTCTCTTTCTCTCTTCCCTGTCTCTCTCTCTTCCCTCTCTCCCTGTGTCTCTCTGGTCCCTCCCTCCCCATCTCTCTCTCTTCCCTCTCTCCCTCCCTGTGTCTCTCTCTTCCCTCCCTCCCCGTCTCTCTCTCTTCCCTCCCTCCCCATCTCTCTCTCTTCCCTCCCTCCCCATCTCTCTCTCTTCCCTCCCTCCCCATCTCTCTCTCTTCCCTCCCTCCCCATCTCTCTCTCTTCCCTCCCTCCCCATCTCTCTCTCTTCCCTCCCTCCCCATCTCTCTCTCTTCCCTCCCTCCCCATCTCTCTCTTCCCTCCCTCCCCATCTCTCTCTCTTCCCTCCCTCCCCATCTCTCTCTTCCCTCCCTCCCCATCTCTCTCTCTTCCCTCCCTCCCTCCATGTGTCGCTCTCTTCCCTCCCTCCCTCCCGTGTCTCTTATTCGCCCCATCCTTGCAGTTCACAAGAAACCCCTCCAGGAAGTAGAAATAGCTGCTATTACCCACGGTGCACTGCTGGGCCTGGCCTACCTCCACTCTCACAACATGATCCACAGGTAAATATTACCCAGGGTGCACTGCTGGGCCTGGCCCACCTCCACTCTCACAACATGATCCACAGGTAAATATTACCCAGGGTGCACTGCTGGGCCTGGCCTACCTCCACTCTCACAACATGATCCACAGGTAAATATTACCCAGGGTGCACTGCTGGGCCTGGCCTACCTCCACTCTCACAACATGATCCACAGGTAAATATTACCCAGGGTGCACTGCTGGGCCTGGCCCACCTCCACAGGTAAAGTGTCCGTCTGTTTGCCACAGTGATGTTGTCGTCCCGCGGCGCTCCTTGCCGTCATGTGACAGGTGTGTTTGATTCCGTCAGAGACGTGAAGGCGGGCAACATCCTCCTGACGGAGCCGGGCCAAGTCAAGCTGGGGGACTTTGGCTCCGCCTCCATCGTGGCCCCGGCCAACTCCTTTGTGGGAACCCCCTACTGGTGAGTAATTGAACTGCAGCGACCCTCCCAAATTAGGCATCAAATGGCGGGTGGAAAACTTAGGCAATTTGGATTTTCCGGTTTATATATAGTTCTAATCTTGTAGGAGTTGACAAATGGAATTCATGGTTCTCTGAGGACCCGACAAACCGTTTGGGCGAAAGCCGCGTGGAACCGGGCTCCTGATGCAGCACCACGGCCTCCACACTCCCTCCCAGCGCTCAGCTGAACCGGGCTCCTGATGCAGCACCACGGCCTTCACACTCCCTCCCAGCGCTCAGCTGAACCAGGCTCCTGATGCAGCACCACGGCCTCCACACTCCCTCCCAGCGCTCAGCTGAACCAGGCTCCTGATGCAGCACCACGGCCTCCACACTCCCTCCCAGCGCTCAGCTGAACCAGGCTCCTGATGCAGCACCACGGCCTCCACACTCCCTCCCAGCGCTCAGCTGAACCAGGCTCCTGATGCAGCACCACGGCCTCCACACTCCCTCCCAGCGCTCAGCTGAACCGGGCTCCTGATGCAGCACCACGGCCTTCACACTCCCTCCCAGCGCTCAGCTGAACCAGGCTCCTGATGCAGCACCACGGCCTTCACACTCCCTCCCAGCGCTCAGCTGAACCAGGCTCCTGATGCAGCACCACGGCCTCCACACTCCCTCCCAGCGCTCAGCTGAACCGGGCTCCTGATGCAGCACCACGGCCTCCACACTCCCTCCCAGCGCTCAGCTGAACCGGGCTCCTGATGCAGCACCACGGCCTCCACACTCCCTCCCAGCGCTCAGCTGAACCAGGCTCCTGATGCAGCACCACGGCCTCCACACTCCCTCCCAGCGCTCAGCTGAACCAGGCTCCTGATGCAGCACCACGGCCTCCACACTCCCTCCCAGCGCTCAGCTGAACCAGGCTCCTGATGCAGCACCACGGCCTTCACACTCCCTCCCAGCGCTCAGCTGAACCAGGCTCCTGATGCAGCACCACGGCCTTCACACTCCCTCCCAGCGCTCAGCTGAACCAGGCTCCTGATGCAGCACCACGGCCTCCACACTCCCTCCCAGCGCTCAGCTGAACCAGGCTCCTGATGCAGCACCACGGCCTCCACACTCCCTCCCAGCGCTCAGCTGAACCAGGCTCCTGATGCAGCACCACGGCCTTCACACTCCCTCCCAGCGCTCAGCTGAACCAGGCTCCTGATGCAGCACCACGGCCTTCACACTCCCTCCCAGCGCTCAGCTGAACCAGGCTCCTGATGCAGCACCACGGCCTCCACACTCCCTCCCAGCGCTCAGCTGAACCAGGCTCCTGATGCAGCACCACGGCCTCCACACTCCCTCCCAGCGCTCAGCTGAACCAGGCTCCTGATGCAGCACCACGGCCTCCACACTCCCTCCCAGCGCTCAGCTGAACCAGGCTCCTGATGCAGCACCACGGCCTTCACACTCCCTCCCAGCGCTCAGCTGAACCAGGCTCCTGATGCAGCACCACGGCCTTCACACTCCCTCCCAGCGCTCAGCTGAACCAGGCTCCTGATGCAGCACCACGGCCTTCACACTCCCTCCCAGCGCTCAGCTGAATTCACATCACAGCTAACTCTGAACGGCAGCAGACCGGGATCATTGAATTCATGGCCTGTGTGCCCCTGTGGGGAGGAGCTGGGAGGGGTGGAGCCTGGGATACAGCTAGCCCCTGAGGGGTGGAGCCTGGGATACAGCTAGCCCCTGAGGGGTGGAGCCTGGGATACAGCTAGCCCCTGAGGGGTGGAGCCTGGGATACAGCTAGCCCCTGAGGGGTGGAGCCTGGGATACAGCTAGCCCCTGAGGGGTGGAGCCTGGGATACAGCTAGCCCCTGAGGGGTGGAGCCTGGGATACAGCTAGCCCCTGAGGGGTGGAGCCTGGGATACAGCTAGCCCCTGAGGGGTGGAGCCTGGGATACAGCTAGCCCCTGCTCTGAACGGCTGACTACTATTAAAACTACTAGCGGCAACTTTCAGCAGGGTAGGGAGAGTGGTGGCCAATCAGAAACCACGATGGCACGGCAGCGACCAATCGGGAAAGGGAATACTTCTAACAGAACTCCTTTTTGTACCGACCATTAAGATGCTTGCTAGAGTAAGTGAATGCTTACGTTTAAGACAACGTAGTTTGTTTTTCAGATTACTGCTTAAATAGAGGAGCTAGTCGCTACCCAGATATCTGTGGTCATGATAGACGGGCAAAAGGTTTTGTCATTTGTTATCAAGTGTTTAATGGGAAATATCTAGAAACGGTGGGTGGCTTAACCCTTTCACTACCACACTACAGACGGTTAACCCTTTACTATCACACTACAGACGGTTAACCCTTCGTCGCATGGCAGTGAAAGGGGTAACCTGTGTTGTCGCAGTGAAAGGGTTAACCGTTTGGTAGTGCGGCAGTTAAAGGGTTAAAACTGGAGTCCAATGCCAACGTCTTCAACAGAGGATTAAAAAGTGTGGCTGAACTCAAAGCAGCAGTGCGCACATAAAATCATGTAGACGCCGACTGGTTCTGTTGTTTTGATCATGGACTCTTGTTCTGGTAACTATTTGTTCTGATTTTAATTCTGTATTATACTGTTCATTTTATAATATCTTTTAGAAAAGCCTCAATGGACCGGTGTTGAAAACTAGCACTTGTGCTATAAACACGCAAAACAACACATCTGGTCTGTCCACTGTGGCTGGTCCAATGTAGCTGTGCTGTCTATTTTAAATAAACGTTTTCATTGATTCGTTCATGGATTGATGGAGGATGCGTTTGAATACTGTGCCCCTGACAGGATGGCCCCGGAGGTGATCCTAGCCATGGACGAGGGTCAGTACGACGGCAAGGTGGACGTGTGGTCCCTGGGCATCACCTGCATAGAGCTGGGTACGTATCTTAACAGGCGCCCCCAAAAGTGGCCATTTTAGTTTGAGGACTGCATACTTCTTTTTGCAAACCACAATACTATACTTTATACTTATAGCACATGCATGAGCCTGGTCTCGTTTGAAAGATAACACTCTGAAGTTTCTGATACAATAAAGAATTCACTTTTAGTGCTAATGAAATAAGAGTAACATAGGTCTGAACATGAGTTGTAGAAAAACTTGTTTACTCACGTTTTTCTGTAGTAGTTGCAATATCCAGAAGTAGTATATCCAACAAATTTCATAAAGATCCGTTCAGAAATGAGTGATTAGGAGTGATTTTGGTCAACAGTTCAAGCAGTTTTTTTTATTTCTCTTCCTGTTTTCGCACGTTTCTGGCACTCAACCGTTGGGTGCCAGAAACGTGTTCTTTCCGTGAACGGCACTGGAAGTGTTAAAGTGCTTGATTTTTTACCAAAGAAAGTCGAGGCCTGGAATTCCTTGAAAACAGCAAATTTTTTAACAAGGTGCTTAGAAAGTAATTGAAATTCAAATCAACCATTCGCATTGAATATTTTGTTCATCCATGATAAAATTGTTCTGAATCAAGAAATCGTATTTTTGTTCTGTTTTAACACTTTGAGAGCCAGCCGTGTTTTCCTTTTTACCCCCTTGAATGCCCAAATCCACTCCAATGTTAACGTTAATATCGCCTAATCTATGTTTTAAATTATGGCTATGTGTCTAATCCGCCTGTCGCTTATCAAAGACTCATTTTCCAGTCAACATTGTCAAAACAGATTGTTTTTTTATCGCTTAATTTCAGTTTGATAGCATTTTGAAAAGCACTCGTTTTCGCGGAAAAAACAACACATTCTATGATAATCGTCTTTTACTGGAATATTCTAGAACGTTTTTAATTTGTCAGCCTATTTATGAATCGTTTTCAAATAAACGCTAGATAATCGATAGTATGTGTGCGCACGCACGCTCGTGCCTCGCGCTGATAATCGCTGCTCTTATTTCCTGATGGCTTTTACAGTCAAAACAGCCATATCACATATAGGGGAAATGCTTATATATCCGTGAAAACGAGTCTGATTATCCTAAGACTGATAACATAGATTCCTTACCTGAGATCAGATGGTATCCAAATGGTTTATTCCAATTTCCGATCGTCATTCGGAAAAATCGCTCATTTGATTGATCCATCGTGTGTACAGTAAAACACATATTCGCCGC